>NC_134483.1:108694235-108871735 GCF_040206685.1 Ascaphus truei | reverse complement strand
TCTAAATCTGTTTAAAGAGTTTTTGCTATCTAATGAGCAATATAAATTATTAATATTTTCATGTTCTTTGGGACATTTGCTGCCATCATTTTACCAACACAGCTGTTTGACCCTAGTGACATCATGCGTTGCATATTTTTGCATTCTAATGTGATAGTCATTTAAAAGGTTACAGAGAGCCCATAACTCATAAGTAATTAAATAATTTAGCAGCGAAAGTGTAAGAGAACCTACTGACACAGGTCAACCTGAGGAAGGGAGGGGCACGCACTTTTCTGCTTTGCACCTGTTCATTGGTGATAGGTGTGCACTAAGACTTTCCCTAAGAGCCAAGGTGCCTTTTCCAGAAGGGAAATTGCATTACACATGCTAATCCTCCAGTTGTCATATTTATTCTCCAATTATGTCAGAGTTAAAAAAAAAAAAAAAAAAAAAAAAAGTACTCTGCAGTAACTAAAAAACACCACACAAGAAATAAACCCTCATCACAACTTGTGGGAAACGTTCCAAGACATGTCTAGCATCTCGCCCTAAGAGATTTGCTGCAAACATATGTGCACGGCAAACTGTGTGTTATGAATTCTGTAAAGGAAAATGATCTGGAGGCTTTCTTTTGAGAAGGTATAAATGATTCAAGGTCATAGATAAATTAGATGTCCATTTCTGTCTGCATCTCTCTTTTGTATCCCAGTATATACTTGAAAAAGAGATGAACATCTCGGTCTCTTCCCTGTTATAACATTTTTATTTGAACTGAAGTAATAGACAATGTAGACATGTTACAGACAAAGGAATTGTTCCAGTTAGGAGGAAAAGGAAGATGTTCAAATGTGTTCTAGCTTTGTGGTTAATTTAATTTTTTTTTACAGTTCTTTCTTTTTTATTGGGGTATAAGATGTAACTGAGAGAGCCTCTCTTTCTATGCACTCAATATATAGGCAGTGTTGAGAAATGACAAATATTAAAACATAACTTTGAATGATAAAGTTACAATGTGCGAGTAATAAAACAAAGGAGCATGAATAAAAACCGTAACGAGGCCGCTGCAGAAGGGACGTATGACAAGTAGCTTCGAGAATCCTATACTAATATTGGATCAAAAATACCTGTCAATAGCCCTGGTTTTAGCTCACATTGTAATGGATATTGCTAGGGAGGGGGGCAGTACCTGTAACGATCCTATGCCAAATCAATGAACACCAACATCTCTAGTTCAGCACCATAGTGGTTGTTCCTTTGAAAGGTCAGTAACTAGCAATATGGAGGTGCCAGTAGTATAATTGATAACGACAGAGTGGTTGGCAGAGTCAAAGCACCAGGTAAGAGGACGAATGGGGGCTCCCCACCCGGCAACAGGACTCTGTCAGCCACCGGAAGTCGGTAACCCAGAGCGCCGGCTGCTATACCGGTGGGTAAAAGTAACCATGTCCAGAGCAAAACAGTTTTGCTGTCTCTGAGCAGCCATGTGATCTGCTGCACAGACCGGTGACGTAGTGTACCGAGTCTGAAAGTATGGTTAAATCCTTAACGCATAGATAGTGCCCTAATGTATGGATAAGGGACCTCCTATCAAGGACACACAATTTGATCACACAGGTTGTGTTGTGCTCTAGGTATCTATTCATATCTAGTCTGAATATTTTTTTTAGTAGTGCTGCCATACATTGGGATACTTTTAATATTCTCAGTAAGGAGAAACACTGTCCGCCCATTATGGCTTCCTTTTATGTCTTAATAATAACACTTGCATTCACTCATTTAAAGTGCAGACGAATATCGTATTCAAACTCTAAATCAGTATAAGTATTCATTTCTTTTAATATATTAAAAATGATATTTTATTGATTTTCAACCATTTTGTCAACTACAGTATCATTATTCTCAGTAGGTGTGCACCATATATAGGATTTCTCTTGCTGTGTGCTGCTCTTTGCACAACCCATACATGTATGTACAAAATATACCAATTGGACAGTTCCTAAGAATACGCAGGAACTGTTCCACTGATCAGGCATGCCAGATCCTGGCAGATTAAATGAGAGAGAGGTTTTTAAAGCGTGGATACAGTAAGAACTGTATTAAAAGCGTACAAAAAAAAGAGCCAAGATAGTCACATGTACGGAATTGTTGGTTCAAAAATAGCTATTGTCACAGAACAGAAAATTATCAGGTTAATTGGTACATACTACTGCCAATGGCAGACAGTTAACTGCATTTTGAAAAAACAATGACCTATACTCATGGACGATGAGGACCTGACAAGGGTACTAAAATCTTAGCCGATTATGGTTTGTAATCGTGGTAACAATTTGAAGGATACACAAATCCACAGTCACTTTACCGAACCTGTCAACGAGACTTGGATCCCTAAGAAACCTCTGTGATCCTTTGTGTGTGGACGTTGTAAAGCGTGCACCCTACATCTATGCACCCTACAGAAGCATTCTCAAACTGGAACAGCATCAAGGAATTTAAGATTAATCAATCAATTAATTGCCACCGTAGGAGATATGCTCAGAGGGTAAAACACAGGTGACATTTTTAGGAGAAAATAAAAATAGGCTTTATGAGCCAGCAGCTTTAAATAGAAAACAGCTTCATATCAACAAAGTTAGAGCAGAAAATAACCACCAGGCCTAACCCCATGTAGGGGACAGACTAATACTTGAGCAATCCCTATCTGAGGGCTGGAAGGCTAGGCCTCTTATCAACCTTTGGCACAAGTCCAAAGAGAGTTACCTGTAGGCAGGGTGCTCTCTATCTCAGTCCAGGGTCTGTGGTTGTATCTGTGGGGGGATCCGTCTGGTTGGTTCCATGGACCGAAACTGCCGAGAACAGAGTGTCTCTATTTCCCTGGGATCTCTAGCAGCACAGACACTCTCTGTACTAGGGATCCCCCTTTAAGCATGCTTGATGAGCCAGGTGGAGACTAGTCAATTCTCTTGCTGAAATTAACCAGCTCCCTGCAGGACTCATCAGCTAAAGACAGGCTTTATTTTTTTTAAGCCTTTTAGACAAGGGGAAGGCCCTGTCACAGCCAGCCAAGTGGGGTCATCCTACATGATGGTCTGCACTTGCCAAAAGAAGTGCCTTGGCAAAACACTCAGACAATTGAGGAGGGTCAGGAACAGCTAGGGTCCATCCATAACAAATTAGAGACCCCCATTGCAAAACATGTTAACGACTTTCATGAGGGTAACCCTAATGTACTGAAGTTTTATGGCATTGACCACTTCACGATGGGTGGAAAAAAAAAGAAAGGAGATTGGGATAGAGCATTGCACCAGAAGGAGTGTTTATGGATCTACACATCAAAAACACTTAGTCCTAAGGGTTTGAATGAAGGTTTTGTATTTGCACCATTTATCTAAATCTCTGATTAGCATTTGCTTACACCCTACTTCCTCCTTTTAACCATACGTGTTCAAATGTGTACACACACTGGGACTATGATGGACACACCTTCAGGATGGATGTGATATGCCTCAGCAATTTATTCTGGACCGCCTTACTCCACCACTGCTTTTTGAACCCTTTTTATTCAACCCCAGACTCAAACTGTGAATAGACTACACTTACTGATCTTTTCATGTGTAACCATGAACCAGTTATAGATGTCTGTGTATACAATCAGTGATACTTACCTGTGTATGACTTTGTAACCGGAAATCCAGCTTTCGATTTTCTTTTCTCTGTTCTTTCCAGCCATGCCAGGGTTAATTTCATAAAGTACCCTCCCATCTGTGGGTATAAAACAATGGCCATGACTTGGGAGGCTCCACCCTTGACAAAGCTAATGTTGCGAAATGTACGTAAGGTCGACTAGTTCTGACTTAAGTGATCTGTGGTTAGCAGCAAGAATGGCTTCCCAGTGTTGCCGCTGCACCCCTTTCTGTACCTAAATTACCACAGTTAACTATACAGATCTTCTGATAGTCATGCTAAGCCATTTATTTTAACTATATATATTTTTCTCATGTCCTTTATAGGAGGTCCGCTATCTATACATTAGGGCAGGGGTGCGCAAACTTTCCTTGCTGCGTCCCCTGCCTGCTCTCCTCAGTTCTTGCGCCCCCCTTACCTTGGTGTGGCATCAAATGACGCCCCGGGGTCCTGTGACGTCACACCACAGAGCTTTGGACTCTGCCACCCACATTGGCGAGTAAGAACATATCACCCAATAGGCAAGCGGCAGCTCACGCATGCGCCTGTCAGCACGTTTTGAACAGCAATACCGGTTCCCTACCTGTACCGAAGCTTTGCACAAGCGAGGAGACTATAGAGGCTGTTACAAATGCGTTGTTGACATCACTGATGCACCTATATGACGATTGCAGTACAGTACATGTATCTATAAGTGGAAAAAAGGTAGTGCTTCACTTTAAGTACATTTTCGCTTTACATACATGCTCTGGACCCATTGCGTACGTTAATGCGGGGTATGCCTGTTCAAAGCAGGAGGTCGCTGTAGGAGAGTTAGAAGAAATGGGACGGGATGCTACCACGTCGAGCCGTAGGTGTGCGGAAACAGAAATAACCTTGCCAGAGCTATTGGAAACTTGATGTGAAATTATAAGGGCACAAACAAATGACCCCGTTCTCCGAGAAGCTAATAGAAACTTAGCAATAGTTAATGAGCATATTTTAGATCCAGTCCGAATTAATCAGTTTCCTGTAACATGACAAGTTGTGTTATAGGGTCCGTAGGGATTAAAGACGGAATATTTGCGAACAGATTTTAGTACCCAGGCTGTATAGAAGAGAACTGTTACATCTCTCTCATGCTGTTCCTTTTGCAGGCCATTTGGGAAGAGAGAGAACCCTATCCTAGGAGTTTTAGCCAGGTGACAGAGTACTGTTACCCAGTACGGAAAGCAAGTTATTGGCTAAATGGCAGGGTCCATATGATGTTGTAAGAAGAGTAGGTGACGTAGATTATGAAATCTTTCAGCCTGGGTACAGAAAAGAAAGACAAATTTATCATGTTAATTTATTGAAGCTTTGGAAAGATGGGGAAAATGTGTTCATTTCTCCTAGATGGAGGACTTTCATTTATGTCCAGAGGCTGGGGACATCAAGAGAAAGAGAGACGTGCTATTGGGAGAACAGTTAACTCCTCCCCAACTCCAAGTAGTAGAAAAGCTGTTGGAGAACTTTTAGTGACGTTTTCTCAGGAGTATCTGGTAGAACACATTTGCTGGCCCATCATATAAAAACTAAGAAGAATGAAGTTGTAAGACAAAGACCCTACCCTACCCCAGAAAAGATGAGAAAAATAGTCCAAAATGAGGTGGAAAAAAATGATTGTTAGGAGTGATTGAGCCATCATGAAGTGAATGGTGCAGCCCAATTGTTCAGGTGCCAAAACCGGATGGTTCAGTAAGGTTTTGCATTGACTTTCGGAAAGTCAATGCAATTTCAACGTTCAATGCTTCTTATCCCATGCCGAGAGCGGGATGAGCTCTTGAATATGCTGGGTAAAGCCAAATATATTACAACGCTAGATTTAAAAAAGGATATTGGCAGATAACACTTACTCTGTCCTCAGGAGAAAAACATGCTTTTGCCACACACATGGGCTTATATCAGTTTTGTACTTTACCTTTTGGTCTGCATGGTGCCACAGCAACTTTTCAAGGTCAAAGCTCTGGTTAACTCCCCAATTCCCCAGACAAGAAAATAGGTTAGAGCATTTTTAGGTTTGGCAAGTTACTATAGAAAGTTTATGCCCCAGTTTTCTACTTTGTTGGCCCCATTAACTAACCTCACCAAAATAACGGGTGGTTTGGACACCCACATGTACAAAGGCCTTAAAAAATTAAGTCTGTATTATGCAGCCAGACAGTACTGGATAGCTCAGATTTTGAAGAAAATGTTGTGCTATACTCAGATGCTGAAGTTGGTCTGGGGGCAGTTCTTTCTCAAAATATAAAGGGAGAGGGTGACCCAGTTTTATATTTGAGTCGGA
The DNA here is from genome assembly GCF_040206685.1 of Ascaphus truei. Classification (NCBI taxonomy): domain Eukaryota; kingdom Metazoa; phylum Chordata; class Amphibia; order Anura; family Ascaphidae; genus Ascaphus; species Ascaphus truei. The sequence continues at coordinate 108,865,767 of NC_134483.1, read as the reverse complement.
AGTTGCTTCCTAGGGAGAAGAATTATGCCGTCATAGAGAAGGAATGATTGGCAATAAGGTGGAATATTGATGCCCTACGTTATTATTTGTTGCGATGGCACTTTACCCATTTAACTGTCCATTCCCCCTAAAGTGGCTTAACACCATGAAGTAAAAAAAAAAAGCTAGACTTACATGATGGTACTTAGAGCTACAACCCTATTCTTTTGAGGTTAAACATAGTTCAGGGGTTGAACATCAGAATGCAGACTTCTTGTTAGAGAAGGCAGGGGAGTGAATGTAGTAGAGTTGTCCCAGAGGTACACTGTAAGGGGGAGGTATGTGATGGGGTTTACAGACCCATCACTTACAAACCAGCAGTACAAACAAAGGGTTGTCAGGCATGCTGCCTGACTGCTGTAAACTCACTTTTTAAAAAAAACAGACAACTAATTAAGACAGAGAGCTAGCACCCTCAGCCAATCTCAGGAGATAGACGGACAAGCTTCTGAGAACACAAGCAGGCTCATTCAGGTCTCAGCCAGGGAAGTGACAGGAGCAAGTTATTAGAAATCATTAGGAGAACTTTGTTTATGTATTTCTGTTTAATATTATTTTGTTTCCTCCTTGTTCGCCTTGTGGCAAGAGGGTTTCTCCTAACCCCGTTAAAAGGTATTAACTGGCTAAATAATAAAATACTGGCCACTTCATATTGGCATGTGAAGTGAATTATTGAACAAACTAGGGAAAGTTTGCCATAGTGATGCAGTAATAATAAAGAACAGGTCTGAGCAGATTGCATAATCACAGCACATGCTGTACATGGACAGCCACCACCAGTCTACAGTAAGTTATGTCAAAACTAAAGCTGTCTCACATTTTAATCTGGTCTGTAACTATTACATAAGCCTATAATATATATATTATCTCTTACTGTGCATGCAATGTATTGTATATAATGTATACCCTGCTCACTTATGTAACTATGTATTTGTAACCATGTATTATTTGTCTTAACTCTGTGCCCAGGACATACTTGAAAACGAGAGGTAACGCTCAATGTATTACTTCCTGATAAAACATTTTATAAATAAATAAACATGTTTCCACTGCAGCCATCGTCCTGATGATCACGGTACTCTGTATGGGGGAGAGTGTTTGTCACTGTTTTACTCTCCGTAGCTTGCATGTGGACTTTTGTCTTTTTGGGAATCTTTACCTGAACATTTTCTTTGGTTATGATTCACAGACTGGAAATACTGTAAGTCATCGCAAATGTGTTGAGCACCACACATCAATAGTTGGCATTAAACATTATATGGGTGTATGTATCAAGGCAAAATAGATACAATTCTCGGACTAAAGAATTGCATCATATTTATTAAAGAATAAAAATACCTTAAGCTCCTATTGCATATATGGGATGCTTCTGCTGTTTTGCTCTGCAGTATTTAACAGTTGATGGGATTAGATTGATCTGTTATTTCATGTTAGGCCTTTAAAAAAAAAAAAATTCAAATCTGTTCTTTCCCACTTGAGTCATTTATGTTTCAAATTGTGTGATTTGGTGATAACAGGTGTAATAACGTTGGGTGCATCTGTATAACAACCAGGGGGGGGGGGGGAATATTGCTGCTTTAGGAATATTTATGTAGTTGCTATAATAAGAACCCTGCACTGTCTATGGTCTCTAGGAACAGTATGGCCACCAGATCTCTGTGTCACTCACTGAAATGGCAATTTGTTTTTCCACTCTTGCCAGTCATGGCTGTCCCCTTCCATTTAATGAAGGTTGAAACGGGTTACCAGCAATCTAACTGTGTGGACAACTGTATGTGGGTTACAAGTTTCCTGGGCACGCAAACCCGGATTATTATTAAGTACCATCCTTTATTGCCCTCTATTCTTCTGTGGTACTTTTGTTTCCAGTTCTCATTTTCCTGTTTTCTACTGTATGCTTTTCTTACTGATTTCCTCTGTTGCCTACTTTTGAAGTCCCAGTTGAATAACCCTTATCCTGAGCTTCTCAACTCCAGTCCTCAAGACCCCCCAACATGTCAGGTTTTCAGGATATCCCAGCCAGTCTTTAACTGAGCCAATGTTTGAGCCTCCTCTGCTGAAGCTGGGATATCCTGAAAACCTGACCTGTTTGAGCTTGAGGACATGCGTTGAGAAGCTCTGCCCTAATCTAAATCACATCAAAGTTGTAATGCATAATGTCCATACAGTACCTGCAGGTGGTTATATAGTTTTATCCCCAGTAATTTACATCTGTACATTCAAAGCTATACAAATATTTTTTTCATTTGTACACAGGACACAAAACAATGAACTTGATGTTTTCTCAAAAGTTTCTAAAACCCCTTCTTTTACGTAATTCGGGAATATTTCTATAAAAACTGGTTCTCATTATATTTCTTTTAATTTCCGGAGTATATTTTTAGTATCTCATTGACAAAATAAATGCATGGCCAGAGAGGGAGTAAATCTTTAAAAAAAAAACCACGAGATTGAACAAAGATTGCAGCAAATTATCACCAACTAAACCGGTGTTTCAGTTTCTTATTGGAAGCGTGTGCTGCCCTAGCAATAATAGCATTGGCAGTTACCGTTAAATAATACTTGTGTTTGCTTTTTGGATTAAGTAGGCTTCTAGAATATATCCTCCTAATAATCCTAATTGGTAAAATTGCTAGATTTAATCTGTGGGTGCTAACCTTCGAAAGAAGTCTGTATGTTCACTTGATCCTATTATAACAACAGGGATTTGCAAGCACATCAAAAAAATGCAGAGCAAATACTGGGACAATTATTTGTAGAGAAGTGTTTTGATCCCATATCCAGCACTTCTGTGCTTTGGACAGTAGCGTCACTTATTGAATTCTCATTTTCTCTCCATTGTCTTTCCACTACTATTTGTGAATAAGGCCAGTTTGTGGCCGTGAAATGCAAGGACTTGCTCTTCCTTTTTCAAGGTGTGGAGAGGGAGTAGGTGGTATATGATACCTTTTATTGGACCAACAAGTCGTTGAAATGTTCCAAGCTTTCGAACCTCGGGGTCCTTCATCGGGTATGGCAGAGATAAAGAAACGGAAATATTTCATATACCGCCCCTTCTTTGCTTGTCCAAGTGTGACACCTACAGTATGTCTCTCAATGTAAAGCACCCAACGTGTCAATGTGACTGCTGAATGTGATGCCCCATAGATTTTGCGTTCAATAATGTAATCGAAGAGATTGAAATAAAGTGTCTTTTTTTTTTAAAGTCTGTATTTTGCATGAATGCGACCAGTTAACGCTATATGTTTTATATAATCTAAAAAAAAAAATCAAGTCTGTGTGTTATCAGACAAGAACGATTGCTCATTGCGCTTAATTCATTCATTATTCATTCGGCACTGGTGAAGTGCATTATTAGACGGTTTGTGGCCTACTTATGTGACACAGCAGTGTAATTTGACATGGTTTAAGGACAGTTAGGAAGCTGTATTGGGGTCGAAAAGCTTTATTAGCTACTGATTTTAACATGGGATTGAAACGTTTTTATTGTTCATTTATTATGATTCAATTCTATTTTAACTTGCGGTGAAAAAAAATTCTGTTTCAAGTACTCTGCAATTAAAACTGCTTAGAAATGCAAATAGAGCGAGAAGGGAACTCTATGAAAATATAAAGTAAAAGAAGCAGCGTAGTGAACAGTAACAGACCACTGGAATGATTGTTTCTGGATTTGGAATAGTAGGGAGGGGCAGGTAATCTCAAGCAGCATTTGGAAGTTTTCCTCATTCTTCCTGTAGGAAGTGAGCATCATTGAAAGCAGCAATATGATGTTTGTATCACGTCCCCAGAGAAAGGCCTTTATTTTAGTGTTAAAATGACACTGGCAAAATTTTTCTAAAAACCTGGACGCCATGGTTGGCCCACACGGACATCTCCGGGATGGAAAGAGATGCAATTTGGCTTTGATAGTAGCAGATGCGTTCTCTCTTGATGGAGGCCCGGACGAGATGATATAGAAAATAGACCAGAGGATGGACACTCTTAGGACGCTCAGAACCTAAAATACTCACTCCGCGGCGCCGGTGGTCTTAGGCCATAACCGCACGGATGGTTGATGTTGGATCCACAGAGATGGAAATAACCTTGCATCGAGCGGCAGACCCGTGCCACCCCTCCCTCCACCCCTCCTCCCCCTCTTGTCTTCCCTTCCCCCCCTCCACCCATTGTTGACTGGTGACTGGTGTTAATGCTAGAACAACTTCAATGTAAAAATTGTACTGGATGTCATAACCATTCCTGTATTGCATCACAAAACCAATAAAACCAATAAAACCAAAGTTATTAAAAAAAAAAAAAAAAATCATGATTTTCTTTCATCTCTAGCATCTTAGGTTACCCTGATAATGTATGAGACTGCACATGGCACTGGAGTGAGCTCCATTTTAACCTCCCAGACACTTAAAAGCTTTACATCTACGACCAAAACACCAGATTTAAAAAATGAAAACAACGTTGGAAAAGGCCAGAAGAGATCTGGTGAATGAAGTTAAAAAAAAAAGAGTGCAGCAAGTAGTGTTTAGTGCGGACTGCTGCTATAATAAAAGTGCATTCCCACTCGCCCTCTTTCATTCGGACATCACCCTCACCCGTTGTTTTTTATTTTGCACAATAAAAAACACTTACAAATTGTCATAAGAGGTGTTAAGAAAATACTTTAGGGCATGGGGTGGCCAACTCCAGTCCTCAGGGGCCACTAACAGGAAAGGTTTTCAGGATATCCCTGCTTCAGCACCGATGGCTCAATCAGTGGCTCAGTGAGAATGTTGGCCACCTGGAAACCTGACCTGTTGGTGGCCCGTAAGGACTGGAGTTGGCCACCGGTGCTTTAGAACTTACCCGATCACTGCAATATTGGGCATGCTGCGGCATTTTCTCTGTATTTGTGTTTAACGGAGCAGTTCCTACTGCTATGTCTACGTCTGCCCTCCTCCCCCATGTTTTTGGGGAAGCAGGGGTATCCGGAGTCAAACGGCGTTAATTTCAGCTCTGGTGAACCCAGGTTTCTAAGATATTTACCAAGAAAGGTCCCGCCAGGAGCATCCGTTCCAGGGGAAACAAAATGGTGTTGAAATCCCCCGCGTCAAGCGGGCCAATAGGAATCCGGAATGTCCTGCATCGCAGTTTCCTGTTGGCCCCATGTGAGGCGGGCATTTAATCAACCAGAAAGTAACCGGCGGCACATACCCAGGTAAGAATCTCGGGAACCAGGAGGTCCCCGGAGCTGACATAAATGGGGTTCAGCTCCACAGACCCCCTGCTTCCCATCTACGTATTAAAATCTAGTGTCCAAGGGGAACCGCTCCTTTAAAATCAAAATGAGGCAGAAGAGCTATGTGCTGTACATTCTGAGAGATCTATTGCTTCAGTTTGAGAGCTACATCAGAGATGCAGAGGAACAAGTTGTATTTACTTTAGAATCAGAACAATAAAGCAAAGGGGTTACGGCTTTTCAACCTGACTTTGGTACAAACCTTTTTTTCACCAGTCCATTTGACAACTATTACATATTTATATAGTGTAGGTACCTGCATTAACGGGTATGCCTTGACGTGGCATGCAGGCTTACAAATGCTTTGGCCAAAGGGTTTAACTAATTACCCTTTTTCATGAGATTATTATTTTATTTTAGCCTAATTGGTAGGAGCGCAGGAATCGTTCTTTTTGGTACAAACCTAATATGACTTAAATGATCAGTGTTAAAGAATAGATTGTAGAAAAAGATTGTTTTGTGTCAGAAGGATAGATAACAGAATAAGGGGCCTATGCAGAGAGCAGCGAATTTTCGAAATTCGCCATTTTTTGGAGATAATCGCGCAGAAAACAGCAGAAAATGGAGATTTCCGAAAAACGCGCCAATTTTTCTTTTCTATTTGTAAAACTCGCCTCGCGGCTGGCGAGAACCGCAATCTCGCCAGTTTAAAAAATATCCGTATGCAGAGAGGCGCGAACGGCATCTAGCGGCTGTTCGCGCCAATAAAATGGCGCGATTGTCTCCGTTTTGCCTCGCCAAAAAAAACTGCCGCTCGCGGCCATTGCAAAGGGAAAAAAAAAGGCGCGAATTTGTTTTAACACATTTCTGAAGCGCGCATCTCGCCAATTTAAACTCGCCACACGCATCCATGTTAAACATAGCAGAATTCGCACTTTTCTGCATATGGAGATTAAAACTCTCCAAAAAAGCTACTTTTTAATAAATTCGCCAATTTTAAAATTCGCTGCTCTCTGCATAGGCCCCTAAAAGTGATATCTGAGACCAAAGGTATTTTTGATGTTTTCCTAAAGAAATGTGTAAGAGAGACAAACAAGTGTTCCCATAAAAGAGTACTGTAAAACACTAAAATAGACTAAAAGGGGGTGCTGAGCGTCTGGCTAAAGATATGGCGAGGATCAGTGGAAAAGGTAGGAGGAGAACCAGAGTAGTGTCTTGTCAATAATGTCAAGAGCCTGTATAATGAGGATCAGTATAAAAGCAGCAGTGAGGTTGAGGGGGATTAGGAAGGAATAGTGACCTTGGGATTTAGCCACAAGGAGGTCATTGGTTGCTTTGGTAAGGGCAGTTTTAATAGAATAAGCAGCATGAAATCCTGATTAGAGGAGAGAGCGGTAGCTGAGCTCACTTAGACCGTGGGTGTCAACGAGATGTTCAACGAGTTTAGAAGCGAAGGAAATACAGTATATGGGACTAAATAAATTAAGAATTAAGGCTACTGTAGCCAAGAGAAAAGCATAAAAAAATAACGCAAGAGGCGGACGAGTTTGCTGACATTATGGGTTTTTGTATATGATGGTAGTCTGACAAATGGTTAGGATCTTCTGGTAGAAAGTGGGGGAAAGGAAGTTGAGTCTATTGCATAAATGATAAAGTAGAGGATTTTCGGGGTATAAGGAGTACATCTTGCACCTAAGATGGTTGTAACATTGAAAATGTGTGCATAAGAGGAGCGCAAAAATGAGGATAAAGAATGATTGAGAGAGTTGATGGCGGTGAGATGAAAATAAATTCTCTTCTAGGTTGATGCTGTTGCAGGTAAGAAGTTAGGCTACGTCCATGCTGCCGCAGACCGTGCGGAGGCGCGATCATATTGCCTTAAGGCATTGATCGTGCCCATAGACCACGCGGCAGCAGGAGGGGGCGCGCGTTCCAAGAGGAATCAGTTGAAACTGATTTCTCGGCACGACTGGCAGGTCACGTGAGCAGTTCGCCCAATGAGGGCAAACCAGCTCCGTGACGTCACTGTCACGCCCATAGACACGCGCCCCCCCCCCGGCGTTGCGTTTAGAATGTCCGGAAAACATACCCGCTTCACGCGGGTGACGTCACGGATGCACACACCTCCGCGCGAGCCGTATGGACCTGCCCTTAGTATAACCATTATACTTCTTACAGAGATGTTAAGGGAAAAAAAAGTGTAGAAAGCAGGTTTGCAAATTCAGGGAAGCTGGAGGTTTAGTATAGATTATTCCACAGTGGAGCCAGTGCTGGAACTCAAATAGAACACGCCTTGTATAATGAGGCAATGTGAGCACAATGCAACAGGTTAGAGTACTGAAAAGCACTGCATTCAATGACGGTGATGGGGGGATACTCCATGGTGAACATGTGCAGGACGTGAGCATATTGCAGGGCTGTTGAAACTTGTCCGTTAGGGCAGGAGTGCTCCACTCCAGTCCTCAAGACCCCCCCCAACAGGTCAGATTTCCAGGATACCCCTGCTTCAGCACAGGCACTTGATCTGTTGGGGGGAGGGGGGGGTTCTTAAGGACTGGAGTTGAGCACCCTTGCATATGGGTATACACATAGAAATTGTGGTGTCCGTGTCTTATGTCCCTCAGCTTTTCAGAAAACGCACGACTACAAAGTTATAAAGTTCAAAAAAAAAAGTTTCTTTCTTGGAACACAGGATTTTCTTCCGACTGGTCATGACCTTCTTATAGACTTTTCCATTTCCTTTAATGTTAATTCATGATTGTAGACATTGATATCTTTGCATTTGTGATCCTTTTTTTTTTTTTTAATAAACTGAAACATGTTGCACCTTTTTAAGGGCTTTGAAATGTCCTTTTTGCACGTCTTCCTATTTCAAAAAGGCCCTTCAAATCTTTTATTAATTTATTTAAGCTGTTCAGTGACATTTAAGACAAAATGTCGATTTTATAGAATTCTTTACATATGTTAAAAAGATCTTTTCTCTATGTACCTACACTATTTATGTATCGCAAGAGGGTTCCCCTCTTATCCATCCCTCCTGCTATTACATATTTCAAAGGTTTTGTGAATTGCACAGACATCATACAGATTCACAAATTGTATGCTGCCATTTACCGCATTAATATTTTGTGAATGTTAATCAGTTGACTAAGGGGGAGGCCTGGGCTGGTGATAGGCTGAAGGATATTGCTCTGGGAAGGTGAGGTGCGCACACTGCTTGTGGGATACAGGGAACAATGGAATGAGGCTAATTCGCTCCTGGTGCGTTTCAGAGTGATGCAACGTCACATGTATCCAAAGAGCGAGCTTTAATGCAGCAACTTTTACGGAATATTTCCATTACAGGTACTTTTTGTTTTTTAAAGACCAAGTCACAATTTGAAGGCCTTGCGACCAGGGTCAGCAAGGTCCGCAGGCTCTATTATGAGCGGGTTTCTTTCATTGCGAAAGCAGTGTCGTCACGGCAAGACCAGAACTCCTGGAGATCATTGAGGTTGACAGTGTGGCATCTGCACATTTCTCTCAATTATTGATAACCCCTTGCACATTTTTTTTATTCCTAAAAAAAAACAAAAAAAAACCCCCAGTACATGATACACATACGTCAGAAACGGGGAAAATATAAATCCGTAAATATTATGTTTCATAATGTAGGCGGAGCGGTCAGGCGCTCACATTACTGCCCGTGAAGTACGTGAGCTTGGCTTGCAACCCGGTTTGAACTCTACAGCACATCGCTGTCTCCCTGTACCGCGGGCAATGAAAATGAAGCCATCTTCTATCGGAGAGGCTCGTGGGATCACGGCCACCGTAACACAGCCATTTCTCCTCTTCCATTCTGATTGCACTCGCCGCTATATTGGATCCTTCCCGAGAAAATCCGCAACAATGTCATCATATTCTCTCAGCATTACAAGGGCTTTCGGGGGGACAGCCCTGCTGACAGAATGTCACAAAGTCACTTAGGGGTTAAACAGAAACGCTCGACAGCGAATGAGCTTGCCTGAAAATGGGGCGTCACGTACAGTGTGGACACTGCTGCGTTATGTAAGGGAAATGTTACCGTTTATTTTAAACGAGAGCATAAGATGGCGATTTAATATTCTACAACATTTATGTTTAATATTTTCTGAGCAGAGTTCATCGTGGAAATTCATTACTCAGACTGAAAACACGTATGTTATTTTTGAAGCCCAATGCTAAAATACCCATTAAAAGTTGTTAACACGGCAGGTGACAGCATTGGGCAAGTGCAAAGTGAATGTTTTGAAATAAATAGCACTTGGTTGACCTAAAATGTCAAAGCTCTAGACAAGGTTGTGTGTTTGTCATTATATCCAACATGTTTTACAGATTCCTTAGGGAACGGAGGAAGATACAATTTCACCTTTTCTGTGCCAAAACATTTTAATTATATCTTCTTCCAAGTACAGCGGTTCAGTAACCAAGGAGCTGACATTGATGCATGTGTTGATAAAGCTGCAAACATTCAAAATGAGATTAACAAAGATTTTGAAGAAGGGGTGACAGCTAATTTTGCACAGTATTCTGCCTCTAATTCAGACCAATATATTGATCTAATATTTTATAACGCATATGTCATCCTGAGGGAAATTAGCAATGTTTTCTGTTTCTTATGCTTGTGTGCCTAAGAACTATAATTTTTGCGTTCGATGAATTACTCTCACAAAAAGCCAATGTGTTCTTTCTATATATTTTATGAAGAACAAAACAACCATGTACACAGCACTGTGTAAAACAGACCATAGAAGACAGAGAACTATAATACAATGTAATTGTAATGGATTGTGAGCTGTCACGAGCCCTCATTACCTTTTATATCTGTTTGCCCTTGTTTGTCCTTATTTGTATATCATTCTGTTTGTCATTTATACCACTCTTTTCCCCCCTTGTACTGCGCTGCGGAATATGTTGCCGCTTTTACAAATAATAGTAATAACATAGGGAAAGAGAGCCCAAGTGCACAGCTGAAAGAATTCCTACTGTAGAGATGTTACACCCCAGTAACAATGCCATCTCCTTGAAATGTGGTCCCAGCAGAATACTGGAAAGTAAAATGTTAATCAAATATTCGGTATATAGATATATATATATATATATATATATATATATATAAATTGCTTCTTAGAAATCCATATTATTCCCATGAACAACGACAAACAATATCCATTTTCACCACTAGCCTCATTGTACACGTCTCGCCGTGATAAGAATCACTGTAGACAGCATACATAACATGTTGTTTTTTTTTTTTTTTTAACTGGTCAATGGATTGCTTTGAAATGTGTTACCCCCAAAGCACTGAATTAAAACCAAATTGTGTTAACTAATAAAAATACATAACTTTAACTGATTACATCTTTTTTGGTTCGATAACCAGAGACCCCTGAAAACGGCGTCAACGACAGGATTTTCTTGTGTTACTTTTCCTCTGCAAATCAGCAAAGCAAATGTTCCTGTGTCTTGTTATTTGCATAGCGAGAACCATATTTTCCCTGTCGCATGTGATGTCTTTTGAGTCCATGTCAATGTATTCTCCTTCTATTCTCCTCTTTCTTTGAAGGCAGCTGACACGTTGTTAGCTTTCCTTTTTGTCTCCGATATTTTTTGTATTCATTTTTTTCTCTCTCCCTCTCTCCCCCCCCCCTTCTTTCAATCCACTCACTTCTCCATCTGCTTTCACTTTTGTTTGCTTGAGCCGGTCTCTCATCCCAACTTGATAATGAGGAATGCAGTGTGACCCTGACCTCGATCAGCCCAGGCCTAACCTCCTGACACTCTGACATAACCTTTGACCCCCTATTTGACAGCTTGATTAATTACCTTGTGTTATGATTTATGAGTAAGTGCTATGCAAAAAATAATAGACAACAGGTGGTCCTTTAAAAACGTTTTGCGGCATATTTTCTTTTGCTCAGCTTGATTATTTCTATGTGCGAGTGTTTGAAGATGGGAACTTGGTAGGACAATGCGGGATTGGCAGTATAAAAAAAGAGAGAGAGAATTCTTGCAGCAGGGGATTCCAAGGAGGGAGCCGAGATACAACTTGGCTTGGAAATACTGTGAACCCAACAGTTGCCAAAAATGACACAAAACACGGGACACTGCTATTTTCTTTCATTTCCATCCCAGGTCACGTCTTCAGAAAAGTGCTCAAATAAAGGCGGCTCAGCTGCATCTGTTAACGGCTGTGTTTACTTTAAGCGCTTCTGATTGGTTGCTATGGCCCCAGCCTAGCGTTCATAGGACATTGCAGAGCGCCCATGATCTGTACAGTATATACGCAGGATAGTACACTAATGTATACTGCACTTATTGTATATGTTTTAGTATATAAAGGAGATCTGAGATCTTCTGTCACTGGCTGTTCTACTAGTTTACGTACATAAAGCATGAAATAAAATGGCAAGTCAGTGCAGTAATGACTTTGCTTCCTTGATCCACTGAACTGATTCTATTACTAGATCTCGATCAGTTATACAGTAGTTCATGTTGTGTAAATGTCCATTTTTTTACCGGTTTGTCCTGTCTTTCATTCTGTACGGCAAATTCAGGTCATCACTGCTAGATCTGAATACATAATTGTCATAGGACAATGTAGATCATTTAGGTCTCTCTGAAACAATAATAATAAAATAAAAAATGTAGTTTTTTTTTTAACATACTGAAAGCCTACAAATCAGACTTAATATAAACGCAGAGAAATATAACTATCCTGTAACAATTTGAAAGATCATAAACCTTTCATAGACAACACTATTTCATGTTAAAATCTCCCTCTAAAAACAAAAATCTGTTACTTGTAGAAAAGATTAAAAACCTTTTTATCAGAGCACGTCAAATGTTAACTGCTGCTGCCCACCAGTTCTTGCAATATCTATTTGGGAATTCTTGCCTATTGCACATTTATATCGCGTTTTGCTGTGTGTGTGTGTGTGTGTGTGTGTGTGTGTGTGTGTGTGTGTATGTGTGTGTGTGTGTGTGTGTGTGTGTGTGTGTGTGTGTGTGTGTGTGTGTGTGTGTGTGTGTGTGTGTGTGTGTGTGTTGACTGTCTTTCTGTCTCCTGCTATACAAAGTAGTAGAGATGTGAGATATTGAAATTCATTGTTGCGACTGTTTGACGAATAAATATATGCAGAAGTAGAGGTGACATTTCATCGCTGGGTAGTGTATGTGCGATAACTGATCTTTCGCTGAGTGAAACCTTAACACCAGATAATTTAAATGCGATAATATCCAAAACTACCATACCTTGCTATTGGTCCAAATGGCTTGCCCATCTCTACTGAGTTGCGCTGTGCATTCTCATTTTATGACTATTTAACTCTCCCTGCCCAGCCTCTTGGCAAGATTACTTTGGTGTGATATATACAGTATGTGGCTACTCCGCATGGGTTAACTTTGACTCAGGGTGCTGCTGGGCGATTAAGCAGCAACATTGTATAATAATGGGTGTGAGGAACTTTTATAGTACAACTGTCATTTATGCGTGTTCTCAAGCACAGGGACTACTTATTCATATATTGACAACTCCAGTACAGTATTTTATAAATAGATTTTATAAATAGACAGACACGGATATCAAGGTTACTATCCCTGTCTATAACATAATAAAGTAGGAGGGCCTGGTCTATACTATTAAAACATGGGTGTCTACTCTCCCCGATGCTCCTCTCCTCTCGTACTCCTGGAACCTAACCTTTTAGAACAGTCCCTCCTTCTTAACTACCCCTCCATCTGGATTCCCATAGCAACCCAGGGTGGGGCCCAGCATACACTAACCATGCTATTATCCCTATAGGAGCAACAATAATGCATGTAAAGAACAAAGAGTGTGCACGATTGTTAACGTTGAAGCTGCAGTTACTATGAAATGTTGGGATTCACAGTGATTAAAATTGCCAGAATAGAGGGGCAGGCACAGGTGTCTAAACCATGTTTTTCCTGCAGCAGCAGCACTTTTGTGACGGTCATTCTTTCTCCCTGTAAAAAGTTAGCATACACACTGACCCTTTTGCATTCGAAATGCTACAAAATACTAAATATATGTCGATTGCGTGCAGAATTTTGCAGCAGATCCAAGTAAAACCATCTCTCTTGTTCCTGGATGGAAGTTAATGCATTGACTGGGCGTCAGACTACTTTTCACCATACTGAATATGGCCTTTGTTGCTAACCTAACATGTGCCCAAGTCATTTTATGAGTAGTGAAATAATGATTTGTAATGCACTGCTTCAGAGACCTTTTTTGTTTATTTTAAGGGGTTCGGAAATCTCCACAGGTCCTTCACCAAGTCTTCCATCACCAATTATTGATTCCACTGCACAGCAGATCAAATGCTTGAGACATGGGGGAGGAGCATTGTTCTGGGTATTAATAGAGGCCATGGAACAAGTTCCTGACAAGTGCACAATTGCTCTCATTAAATTCTAATTTTATCATTCTTTTGGCTGGTGACTGTCAATATAAGAAACTTGTTAACTACATTTCTTACATCTGAGGCAGATGTTATGCAGAGAGGATTATGCCACTTGGTAGATATACCGGTATGTACTGTAATACAAACCTTTCTCACTGACTGCCCCACACCTCTGGAATGCCCTTCCCTTCAATACCGACTAGCACCCGCTCTATCCACTTTTAATTCCCACTTTAAAACACACCGTCTTAACGAAGCATATGAGTAGCCCCGTGGCTAATACTATACACCTGATACATAAAGCTTGGCCCCCTGCAGACGCACTTACCAGAACACCCTCCTACTGTCTCTGTACGTTCTTCCTACCTAATAATTAGATTTGTAAGCTCCTCGGGGCAGGGACTCCTCTTCCTAAATGTTACCTTTTATGTCTGAAGCACTTATTCCCATGATCTGTTATTTGTATTATTTGTTATTTATATGATTGTCACGTGTTTTACTGCTGTGAAGCACTACATTAATGGAGCTATATAAATAAAGACATACATACATACAATACGGAGGAAATACAGTGAAATAATGGTCCGAGATATATGTAGATTACCGGACAGGCGCTAGGATTTGAAGTAAGCTATGATAAAGAGTACTTGTGCAGAATAGTGCATGTCACTGAGTAATTAACCCCTTTGGTGCTCTGTTGATGTAGTGTGTATGTCGTGAAGGCCGGCACGCCAGTATTTCCTAAGACGTACCCTGCACATTATGGCATTTTCCTCGTTTTCTAGGAGTAGACAGTGATCGGAGGGCTGACAGTGATATGAACGGAAGGAGAGGACCCTGCCCTTCTATCGACAGATTGGTGTTACTGGAAGGTGCCTCTGGCACAGCAGCGGTTAATATGTGCATCAATGAGAGCAAAATATCTTAATAGATTTGTTTCCTAGATCCACATGATTATCAAAAGGCAAAAACAGCGGGGCAACTCCAAAACACATCAAAAGGATAGGGCGAAAAGTGTCTTATGGCATACCCATAGCTTAGTAAATATGGGCCATAGTCTTTGTTGCTAGCATGTAGTATTTCTATTTGACAGGTACCTCCTCCTCCCTTTTTGGAGTGTTACCTCTTTCTTACTACTTCCTGCTGTAAGGTTTGTTTTCCTCTGTGCAAGTGCTTGTGAGCTCATTACATCTGCTCATAGAAGTTCGAGAAGGATCAAACTACAATTGCAGTTTAGTTGTAAAAGCAACTTATTTGTAAGTGGTTTCTGAATATCTTTTTTGGCTGTATGTATAACCATAATAAAAGGACTTGGTTATGGTACATCTGCGGTACTTGGTTGAAAAAAAAAAATAAGCACAGGTTTGGATGATTTTAATTTTTTCACCTCTTCACTTCCAGAGAATTGTGTTGCAATCTCCTCTGGCAGCTAAGCTGTTAATACACCTTTTCTGTTGCCAAGAGGTAGCCCTACATCAAGACTGTGTATCTACAAAGTACAATAACACAGTGTTGCTTCATGTTTTCTCCCCTAAAAAGCATTGCCCGTTGGTGATCATAACATGCGAATGAGAAGTTGTAATAAGAGAACATTAAAATACTTCTGTGGATAGGTTAACGTGGAGACTTAACGTTAAGTTTGTTGGGTTATAGCTAACCATGTCATTGCTCACATCCAGACTCTGAAATAGGTCTTATACAGGGCCTGGATGGGTGTGACATTACAGTAAGTCATGAGTTAATTAACACAGCATTATTTCCAACGTTATTTCCCTTTCCTCTTTATCGGCATTTCAGCTAAAGCTCGATTTCCGGTCCTGGATCGCAGTAACGCCAAAACAAACATAACGTTGCGTTATTGAAAGATAAATAGCCTGACGGTAAGCCTATGCGGTGGAGCTGTAGAACAGCCATGGTTTTTATATATAATTAGCTTTGAGGATATGCGTTACCCACAGGGAACAAAGTCTGTATCTATTTTAGGTAACATCACGTTATTCTTTTTGTGAATCCAAGCCTTTATCGTTAAGGCTCATTCCTCATAATGGCAATGGTGCTGTTACTGCTAGATGAGTACAGGCATTGTATAAGATTTGGATGGCGGAATTGAAGATGCAGTACCACTTTACGCACAAAACAAAAATATAGTGTGGTAGTAATGCCATGAAATTATATAGCAATGTAATTGGCTTCTTTCAAATAGAGCAAAGTTGTCACTTTTTTTCTTAACACGTGGCTTATGTGGCTCACCACTTCCCTGTTGTGTTTTCTCAAAAACAATCTGAAGACAAAAAAGAAAAGGGGGTGTGTGTGGCGAGCATGCGCATTTTAAGTGAAACTTATTTGTGTTTGTCAGGGAAATTGAATTAAAGACTTTTGAGAGTATAATTGCAATCAAAAACATCAGAATCAAAATACAATTTCAGTGACAAAACACAAAGAAGTTTCACTTGGAACGCGCGTGCTCGGCACACACTCCGGTTTTACCATGATGGAGATTTCCCCAAGCGAAAGTTTTGTAGGTGCCACTAAAGAAATGTCACTTCAAAAAGGCAGACCCAAAGTATCTTGTACTAAGTGCCCTACACGCGATACATTACTTCCTCCTCTTATGTACGTGTTGCGGGACATGCAAAGAGGTGCAGTAGGGTGAGGAACTGCTTTTTCGTGTTTATATTTCCTATGTGAGCAGAAAACTGTAAATGATTTCAGGGTGAGTTTGTCAAGCTGTCTTTGTTGCATGGTTTGAAGAAGTATTGATGACTGAGAGCTCACATTCTGTAAGCTCTCCAAAGATTTCCCTCTTTGTGGGAAAAAAGAACCTGTTCACATGGTTGCTGCTTTTAACAGATGCGAAATTACATTGAGAAAGCACTTATGTTTTTCTATGCAGACTCCTATTGAGCATCATACCAATAGCTGTACAAACACATGCATTTAGCCTTCTCTGGATTAAAAAGTCTGGAAGCCAATTTTTCACACTGTTAATAATGAAAGAGAGTCATTACTTATTCCAGATTTAGTGGTTTTAAAATGAGGCATATGCACTGTTTAAAATCCAATTGAAAAGCACCAGTCTTAAATTGATTTTTTTTTTTTTTACTGTAGTGATTTTAAAATCAGAATAATGTTTTATTTCTTAATGCCTGTGTAAAAAAAATTGACATTGTGTCCTCATAAAATTGGACAAATGAGTCATGTAACTTTTCGTTACATAATCAATAGCTAGAAGACAAATTTCACTACTTTGAAGATATATGTGTTTGTATGTGTCTATCTTGTCCCTAGGGTTGCCAGGTGGCTTCTCAAAAAATACTGGACACAATGGTGAAATGTGCGACACTCTCTCGAGACACACGCACACATTCGAGACACACACACCTCTCTTCGCTCTCTGCTCCATACTGTTTCCTCCTTTCCTTTGTCCCACCTCAGGCTCCTGACACCTCCTCCTGATTGGCTGTATTACCCAGCAGCAGCCAATCAGGATGGAGGATGCTGCCCAACCCCTTAGCAACAGCCCTGCTCTCTCCCTGCTCTGGGAAATCCAGCGGTCCCCCAGGCTGGTCAGGTCACTATGTTCAGAGACATAATACCAGACACATACTTGTTCAATATTACCTCTAATTTACCTCTATTTTTCTACCTCGACCGGGTAGAACCTTTTATTTTGGCCGGGTACCCGTTACCCGTTTTTTTTTTTTTTATAAATGAGGACCCGGTCCATCACTAATATTTTGATTAAGAGGAAGGCAAACACAAAACCCCAGTGAAATATCATCTCTCCTCTCCCTGTCCATGTGGTGGTCATCTATCGCCCACCTACCTCTACTCATCCCCCTTCTGCCTTTCTCTCTCACTTTGAATCCTGGCTCTCTTTCTTTCTCTCCTCAGACTCCCCTGTTCTTCTCCTTGGGGACTTCAATTGCCACATTGATGACCCCTCTCTCCCTTGGGCTTCCCGCTTTCTTTCTCTAACCTCTTCTTTTGGCCTTCAACAGTGGACTGCAGCCAGCACCCACAAGGATGGCCACTACTTAGACCTGGTTTGAACTAAAACCTTCTCTCTCTCCAATTTCTCCATTTCCCCTTTTCCTCTCTCTGACCATCATCTCTATCTCGCTTCTCCCCTTCTCCACCTTCATCTACCCCCCGGTTCTGCAGAAACCTGCGCTCTATTCACTTACCTGACTTTGAGTCCACTTTACGCTCCTCCCTCTCCTCTCTCAGCTCTGCAACAGACCCTGACAACCTGGTCAGGAACTACAACTCTGCCTTGTCCTCGTCTCTTGATCTACATGCCCCGCTTTCTCTCTGCCGCACTCGCCCTTATAACCCTAGTCTCACACTCTCGCAGACTTCCTTCACTACAAATTTATGCTATCCTGTTTCAACTCTGCCCGCTCGCAAGCTAAACAAGCCTACTTTTCTTCACTAATCAACATGCATAAGTCTAACCCACGCTGACTGTTCTCTGTCTTTGATACTCTACTCAAACCACCCTCAGCTGCCTCTCCTTTCTCCATCTCCGCTCAGGACTTTGCTGACTATTTTAAGGAAAAGGTGGAATCCATACGGCAGAACATCCCCTCTGTTTATTCCTCCCATCCTACACCTCTTCCTAACTCTCCTCCTGCCTTCCTTGACTCTTTTTCCACTGTTTCAGAGGAGGATGTATCGCTGTTGATCGCCTCTTCTCCCTCTACCACTTGTCCTCTTGACCCCATTCCCTCCCATCTCCTAAAACCTCTTGCTCCCACTATAATCCCTACGCTCACACACATTTTTTAACTCCTCCCTCTGCTCTGGAACCTTTCCATCCTCCTTCAAACATGCACCAGTCATACCATTACTCAGAAACAGCAAGCTTGACTCTACCTGTCTTTCCAACTATCGACCTGTCTCCCTCCTGCCTTTTGCCTCTAAACGCCTTGAACGTCTTGTATTCTCTCGCTTGCTCCATTTTCTCAACACCTATTCTCTCCTAGACCCTCTACAATCTGGCTTCCGACCTGCTCACTCCACGGAAACAGCCCTCACTAAAATAACTGACGACCTCCATGCTGCCAAAGACAGAGGTCATTACACTCTGCTCATATTACTCGACCTCTCTGCAGCATTTGACACAGTGGACCACCCTCTTCTCCTCCACATTTTCCATACTCTTGGTATTCGGATCAAAGCTCTATCCTGGATCTCTTTTTACCTCTCCCATCGTACTTTCAGTGTCTCTTCTGCTAACACCGCCTCCTCTATTGATCTCTCTGTGGGGGTACCCCAGGGCTCTGTCCTGTGACCTCTTCTCTTTTCTCTGTACACACTCTCTCTAGGTGACTAATAACATCTTTTGGGTTTAATTATCACCTCTATGCCGACGACACACAAATATACTTTTCAACACCCGACCTTACACCTGCTGTACAAACCAAAGTTTCTGAATGTCTCTCTGCTATATCATCCTGGATGGCCCTCCGCCACCTTAAAATCAACATGGCTAAAACAGAGCTCCTCATACTTCCTCCCAAACCTGGCCCTTCTACCTCCTTCCACATTACTGTTGGAACTACAATCATTCACCCAGTAGCCCAAGCACGCTGCCTAGGGGTCACACTCGACTCCTCTCTCACATTCGCCCTCACATTCAAAACATTTCTATAACTTGTTGCTTTTTCCTCCGCAATATAACAAAGATACGCCCTTTCCTCTGTTGATCGACTGCTAAAACTCTGACTCAGGCCCTCATTCTCTCCCGTCTTGATTACTGTAACCTCCTGCTGTCCGGCCTTCCTGCCTCTCACCTGTCTCCCCTACAATCTATCCTAAATGCTGCTGCCAGAATCACTCTACTCTTTCCTAGATCTGTCTGAGCATCTCCCCTCATGAAATCCCTCTCCTGGCTTCCGATCAAATCCCGCATCTCACACTCCATTCTTCTCCTCACTTTTAAAGCTTTACACTCTTCTGCCCCTCCTTACATCTCAGCCCTAATTTTTCGTTATGCACCATCCAGACTCTTGCGTTCTTCTCAAGGATGTCTTCTTTTTACCCCCTTTGTATCTAAAGCCCTCTCCCGCCTTAAACCTTTTTCACTGACTGCCACACACCTCTGGAATGCCCTTCACCTCAGTACCCGACTAGCACCCTCTCTATCCACCTTTAAGACCCACCTTAAGACACACTTGCTTAAAGAAGCATATGAATAACACTGTGGATATTCTGAACGCATGATACATAAAGCTTGGCCCCCTGCAGACGCACTTACCAGAACTCCCTCCTACTGTCTCTGTACGTTCTACCTACCAATTAGACTGTAAGCTCCTCGGGGCAGAGACTCCTCTTCCTTAATGTTACTTTTATGTCTAAAGCACTTATTCCCATGATCTGTTATTTATATTATCTGTTATTTATTTGATTACCACATGTATTACTACTGTGAAGCGCTATGTACATTAATGGCGCTATATAAATAAAGACATACAATACAATACAATATCTCATAAGGGGAAAAATTAATTCCTTCCTGACTCCAAGAATTGGCAACCAGATAACTCCTTGGATCAACATTCTTGCGTTTATCCCAATGCAATAATTTATACATAAATTAAAGGATTCTGTCCCCCCTCACTTTTTTATTATTTTACATGGATGGGAAATAGGAAGCATGGCGCTTTGAAGCTGCAAATAGTACAGTTTAACGCGGGAGGACTCCTGATTCTTAATAAATAAAGAAAAAATGCATTTTGGGGAGAAATTCCTACAGTACTTTAATTTCTTGCGCAGCTCGAATGGGGCCCTCACACCACTGCACCCTTTTTATATGATTGGAGGGGAATGGTGGGCTATGTAAGCGCATAATACATGTGTATTTTTTCATTCATGCTCTGGCTGTCTAGGAAGCATCAAACGTACATAAATACTTTTGTAATGCCTAGAACAAATGAGTCAGTAATTTGATTAATTTGATTGAGAAGGTGCATTAAAGCAACATATGGGTATGGAGGGGATGGGTGCTCCAAAGTAGGCGAAAACTTGTCACTCAATAAATCTATGAAGGACTCCAAAATGAAACTGCATAACGGAGTGGGTATACTTAAAATGACCTGCGAGTCACCAATACACACCAAGATAACTATTCATAGAGGGAACATTAAGAATGCATATATCACCTCAGGGTTGCCTCATTGGAGGAATTCAGGTACTGGTACTCATCCATAATTGATCATGATAAACAGTAAATGCGATAATCTTACCCACTCCTGCAGTCTGAGGGAGTCCAATGTGGCGTGCCAGCCGCAATGCAGAAATCCGGAGCAGAAGAACAAAAGAGAAACAGCGCACTGCCAGGGAGCCACCTGACTCCCGGGCAGTGCGCTGTTTCTCTTTTGTTCTTCTGCATTAAAGCAACAGTCTGCTCTAGATATTTTTTGGGGGGCAGTTTAATCACTTGAACCGGGGGATCCGTTGAACCGGGGGGAGGGGCCCAAAGTTGATCCATGTTTCCGTGACCTTCCGGAAACACCCAGTTCCTGAGATATCACTCTTTTTGTTCAGGCGAGAAAAATATTGAATTCAGGACATAACAAATCTTCCTGGTCATGCTTGATTGGGGACCAATAGAATGCGGCCTTGTCATCAGGCGATTACATTGCACATTTCTATTGTTGACCAAATTAGTAATTTGTTTGTATTCAAGCCAGCACAATAATAATAATAATAATAATATGTTCTTGTATAGCGCTGCTAGTTGTACGCAGCGCTTTACAGATACATTTTTGCAGGCACAGGTCCCTGCCCCGTGGAGCTTACAATCTACGTTTTTGGTGCCTGAGGCACAGGGAGATAAAGTGACTTGCCCAAGGTCACAAGGAGCCGACACCGGGAATTGAACCAGACTCCCCTGCTTCAAGCTCTCAGTGCCAGTCAGTGTCGTTACTCACTGAGCCACTCCCTCTCCCTAGAGATGTTAGGGGACATCTTAGCTCATAAAGCACTAATCCCCTCCAAATTGGGTATTGAAGTATGCAAGTCACTGTACATGGTATCAGACAGCAAGTGAAGAGAGAGGTGTTCTGTATACTGTACATCTTCATCTAAGACTTGAAACATAACAGGATCTGTGTCTAAAGCTCCCGGAAAAATAAATAAATAATACAAAGCAATTGGCTGCAAGGTAAGGCTGAGGGATATACAGAGCAAAACATAACATAATTAGTAACACCTTTGATTGAATTTAAAAAATAAATAAATAAAATGATTAAAATCTACTGTATTCTTATATTCGCAAATATTCCATGATGGTCAAGAATCAATCCCATGTTCATTTTTTTGCGCAACAGCAGTTTCATAATTCAACTTTTAGAGCAGAATTCTGTTATAAGGAACGGTATGGTGCAAAGCAGCACGTTTCAAATCATTCCCTTTATTTACAAAAAGGGGGCAGGCAAGTGACTTGACAGGAGACCACTTACTTATGGCCGGGCTTCTAGCAGAGAAGCACATTTTCTTCTGCGGCCTGCAGTGACCTTTTCTTCTGCTTTCTTTTTTTTTTTTAATCGCCGTTCCTCGCACCAGATGCAGTGCATTGAAGCTTCCATTTAACTCTGTTTAGCAGAGTGCAACGTTGGTCCTTCCCTTTTTAACTTTATTTTAGTGGGAGGGAGAAGCCTAACAGATACTAGAAAGAAACTTTGGGAAGGGCGTGAAAAGTTCGAGACAACACAAGTGCCGGGGGATTGGGACTTCCAGCCAATGCCATTTTAATAACTAGTCGAGTGTGTCCAACTGTAGAAAGGCACCAAATGACAATCTGTCTACCTGACAGTGACAACAATACGGTACAAGATTTTCTGAATAGCTTTACAGATTAGAATAAAGCCAGACCAAATAAACTGTCTTTTGTTGTTCTAGATCTGATTTACTCTGGTCAGCTAGGTACTGTATGTGGAAACTTTGTTTGATCTTCTCCCTTAGCGACATTTCAGGCCCGAGTGGAACAAAAGGCTGCAAGGGATCATAATTTGACAAAGTCAAAAGAAGGCAATGGTTTTTATTACACGTTACAGCATTTCTGTGCTTGATCCTTTTGTAGTCATTGGTGTAGGTAGAATTTAGTAGGTTTTTTTTTCATGATCTGTGTTAAAAAAAAAAAAAAAAAGCCCACTTATGATTCCTGTTTTTTTACATTGGTATTTACACTAAACTGTTGTCTGATTCAATAGAAATGGAACAAATACGAGGCATAAAATAATAGTTTTTTTTTATTAATTATATTTAGTGATTATGGTTTTTGGTGTTTATTTTTTCATAAAATTGTTTTGTCGTTTTTTTTTTTTTTTTTTTAATGTTTTTCGTTTTATAAAAATGTTTTTACCAGTGTTAACAATGAAACCAAATGGACACGCACTTATTCCCCCTCCCTCCCCTGTTTCCGTACTCCCCCGTGATGCTTTCTCTGACCTGTGGCCGCAATGCTGCAAGAAGTGGAATGTTACAGGAACAGGAGGCTTCATTTCCGGTGTTTATCAGTTTTAACCAAAAGTGCAAGATGATGTGTTTTTCGGTTACAACCTGAAACGGGAATCCCTAACTATATTAAATTATAACATATTTTACAGTTGTAATATTTTTATACATGTCTCCATGACCTTTCAAATGGAATATTTTTTACATTCATACTGTACAGGTATGCAGCTTCTGCTATCTCAAAGCAAATTGTATGCCTTGCATACTATACACTACAGTCACAGTTTCACGTAATGACATTCACCTGGTGTTGTTTTCTCAATGACTGTATACAAGTCATTTCCTATTTCCTCTATTTGCAGAATTGTCATGAACACACTGATTGATCACACACTGTTAAATGTTTGTCCCATGTCTGTACCATGTGTACTGTGTGTTCTTTGACATTACCATTATGGACAAAGCATGCAGTAGGATAAGGTTATTTGCTATATCTTGTCAGACGTGCCTCACTTAGAGAGGATAAAATACATTGTTAAGGGCAAAATACTCCCACATCCAATCCCGCATCTCACACTAAATTCTCCTCCTCACTGTTAAAGCTTTACACTCTTTTGCTTCTCCTTACATATCAGCCCTAATTTCTCGCTATGCTCCGTCCCGACTCTTGTTATGCTCAAGGATGTCTTCTCTACACGCCCTTTGCATCTAAAGCCCTCTCTCGCCTTAAACGTTTCTCACTGACTGCCCCACACCTCTGGAATGCCCTTCCCCTCAGTACTTGACTAGCACCCTCTCTATCCCCCTTTAAGACCCACCTTAAGACACACTTGCTTAAAGAAGCATATGAATAGCACTGTGGATATTCTGAACACATGATACATAAAGCTTGGCCCCCTGCAGACGCACTTACTAGAATTCCCTCCTACTGTCTCTGTACGTTCTCCCTACCTACCAATTAGACTGTAAGCTCCGCTGAGCAGGGACTCCGCTTCGGAAATGTTACTTTTATGTCTAAAGCACTTATTCCCATGATCTGTTATTTACATTATCTGTTATTTATATGATTGTCACATGTATTACTACTGTGAAGCGCTATGTACACTAATGTCGCTATATAAATATAGACATACATGTTGGATGTGTATAAGGTTGCTAAATATCTCGTTCCATTTATGTGCGATATTTCCAATTTAACTCCAATCCACCTCTCCAAAACTTATTTTCAATTGCAGGATTAAACTGTAAACGGAATAAAGGAAGCAGAGTTACATGTTGCATAAAGCTGTGGAATAATGAATAATACACTAGTATTGCAGTTTGTGTAAAAATTAAAACTGGAAGTGTATGAGGGAATATTAACAACTGAACGACTAAAATACATTTGTTAAATAATTGAAAGTAGAAATACAAAAAGGGGCATTGTGAAATTAGAAGTACCAAAAGATTATTTTTTTTTAACAGGATAATTAATGGAGAATTTACTACCTTTTGGAATTAATAAAAGACACGGTGGGTAACTTATAGATTTGATATCGAGGGATACGACAGACAGGCTAAAACAGGCAGATTATAATCCAGGAAGAGATGTGACTATTTTTTAATTTTTATAAATGAAGTAGGAATTTGACTTCTTTTCCCTTGGGAAACTTCATTGCCACATGTTGCACTGGCACTGTTGCTGGCTGCGCTGTTGGTGGCTGCACTGGCACTGTTGCAGACTGCACTGGCGCTGTTGCTGACTGCACTGTTGCTGACTGCACTGGCGCTGTTGCTGGCTGCACTGGCGCGGTTGCTGGCTATCTTCTGCACCCACATAAAGTAAAGATGCAGTCAGATACATGCCGCTGAGCCAAGGCTCTGCACATTTGGTGCCACAGCTTATCTATTGCAGGTCACTTTCTGATTGTGGCATACCCCAGTCACAAGGAAATGAACCCTTTCCCTCCTAGGCAGGCGGCACATTGTAACCCAATATCAGGCTTTGTATCGTACTTAGTGTATCAGGTAACAAAATATTGAACTCCATAGACATGTCTTGTTTCGGCCGGAGTTGGGTGACGATGTGCAGCACGAACAGAATTTTCTGACATTTTTAGAGGAGAGCGTTAATACATTGAAAAAAAAAAAACAGTGTGCAATCAATCGAACATGTTTAGCTCATATGTTTCATGTATCACATTTTATCCTTTCACAACAGGAAGGCTACGCAGTCATCGTGCTGAACCCCAATGAAAACTACTTTGAAGTGGAAAAGAGCAAACCCCTAGCACAGCAGCCATCTCCGGACAGCTCCGACGAGCCCGCCGAGAAGAGGGAGAGGAGGGAGAAAATCCAGAAAGACACCAAGAAGCGGCGGGACTTTTACGAGAAATACCGAAACCCGCAAAAGGAAAAGGAGACGCAGCAATTATACATTAGAGTAAGTAAACTCACTGACCCCCCCCCCCCCACTGTAGCCGAGCGGCCTCTGCGTTGGAGGGTGTAACCCCAGTTGGAGCGCGGTGTTGCAGGTCCCCCTGGCATTGCATTTCTGGAGACACTGTATTTCATCCCCTTGGCTGGCAGAGGCAGAACTAAAGCTGGTGCAGCCAGTGCAAGGCAGCAGAGCCCACAACCTCAAAGGAGCAATCCAAGCAGGCGATGTTTTTCAAAAAGACATTTTGTAATGGTTTTTTTTTTTTTTTTTAACATAGGATTGAAGCAGGGGGTCCCCGGAGTTGAATCCCATTGAGTTTAGCTCCGGGGACCCCCGGCTTCCAGAGATACTTACCTCCGATGGGGGTGCCGGTATCTCTCGACAGTTTAATGCTGCCGCGTCACCTGGTCCACTAGGAAGCCGCACCGGGTGGCGTCACGGTTAGCCAAGCGGAGCGGCTACCGACACCCCCTTTGGAGATAAGTATCTCGGGAAGCGGGGGGGTCCCGGAAGCCGAAATTAATGGGGTTCAGCGTCAGAAACCCCTGCTTTATTCCTATTGTACATTTTTTTTAAATACAATTTGCTTAAAAAAAAATGCCCGCTTAGATTGTCTTTTTAAGAGGCTCAGCACTCTGGCCCCCAGGTTGATGGCTTTTTAAAAACATTTTTTTAATAAAAATGTTCCCTTGTGGTTCTCTTGGGGCATACGTCTGCAGTGGTACACAAAGGATTCTGGGACATGACCGTTCACTGCCCGGAGACTGTCAATCGCTGGCGAGCACAGAAATATCGCACCCCAGATTTCATAGTGCGGCAGCGCCCTGCTATGCATGTGCAGGAGGAGGCCGGGGTGGGGGTCCCATACAGTTTATCACCAGTTTCAACTGTCCCCTTGTTCTTCTCCTGCCAGAGGGGACAGGAAGGCATTGCTCTCTAATCAGCTGAAGGGGTTAAAGTCACTGATTTCTTCCTTGCGGCAATATACAGTACTATATGCTGGGGTGTGGAAAATGAGCTCCTTCAATGCCATTGTGTTGAGTCTAAGAGCCAGATTTATTGAGCAGCAGTATGTTGGATGAAAAACACCTGGTGCAGTGAATAGGAAGCTCAGCAGGATTTACGCAGAATTACCACATATTTCTAGGCTATTTTTTTTTAAAAAATAGCCCTGTATGTAGTGCATTAAAACAGACCTCACGCACAGGATTGTGGATGATGGTGCAGTAATGGTAGGAGATTTGGCATATTTTGGAAGTGTAACAACTTGGTCAAGATAAAAATGCAGTATATTTTTAGTCAAATAATTTGTATTTATTTACTAATTTTATTGCCACATACTACCATAACTCAACCATATAAAACATTTGTTTTTTTTATCTATCCATAATAATTTTGGCACTAAAAAAAGTTATGGTGTGTAAAAAGAAGTGACAAAAACTCTCCACCGTACAGTACAGTAAATAAAAATACTACTTGTGAGGCATTTGCATGTCTCAGACAGATCTGCAACCCTGTCTTTCCCCATTATCTCTTAGCATACAACGCTTCCACTGCAGCCATATAATCTTTTGCCTGCTGTATTACACAGCTTTTCAGCAAAGCCTTGGTTAAAAAGTGTAGAGATAATGAGGAAAGACAGGGTTGCAGACCTGTCTGAGACTGCATCTCAATTACTCCACCGGCTATTAGGTGGCACTGTGCTGCACAGGCAGCTCCTACAGCTTGAGTGTGTCTGGGTAAGTGTGTAAGTGTTTGTGGGGATGTGTGTGTGTGTGTGTGTGTGTGTGTGTGTGTGTGTGTGTGTGTGTGTGTGTGTGTGTGTGTGTGTGTGTGTGTGTAAGTGTGTGTGTGTAAGTGTGTGTGTGTAAGTGTGTGTGTGTGTGTGTGTAAGTGTGTGTGTGTGTGTGTAAGTGTGTGTGTGTAAGTGTGTGTGTGTGTGTAAGTGTGTGTGTTTATGGGGGTAAGATTGTGTGTATGTATGTGGGTAAGATATTGTGTGTACAGTGTGTGGGTAAATGTTTGTGTGTGTACAGTATGTGGGTAAGATTGTTTGTGCATGTGGGTAAGAGAGAGAAAGAGTGTGTGTGTATGTGTGTGTAAGATTGTGTGTGTATGTGTGTGTAAGATTTTGTGTGTATGTTGGTAAGGAGAGGAGGGATAAGGAAGGAGGAGAGGGGCGGACAAGGAAGAGGGGGGAGTGAGAGAGGGAGAGAAATAAATCAATAATACAACATAAATGGGGACGCTATTAGACAAATACCATTATAATATTTATTTTTAAGTGATGTCATTTGTTTTAGAATGTTTATTTTTTTATCCCTGTTTTTACTTTTGGAAACTGCTCACCCTATGTATTCTAGTACACTTTTAATTCAGGTTATTATTCAATTTTGCCTTTTCTATAATGAACATTACAGTATTTATTGCTTTATATGTTTATTTGCGCTACCTCAAAATGTTTAATGTACAGTAGGTTACAGTTCTGTTATTAAGTAGCACGTTTCCATCTGTGCTGCCCATGGCCTGGTATTGACAAACATTCCCCAATCACTTACCGTAATCACACAGTACATTTTGTGATCACAATACTGTACCGAGATAATCTACCAATTAGTCAATACCCCCTAATGAGCTAATTACATGGTAATTTGAATGATTAATACTCAATTATACTTAATAACGTGGAAAGAACATGATGCCATATTTTAGGAAAATACAGTTTTCAGCCATATTTTAGACTTTTATGTTTCTATCTATTTCAGGCAACATGAATGTAAGTGTAGGACCAGAAAAATAAGCTTAACGTCAGATGCCAAGTAGCCTTTGCTGAGGGGCTCTTTCGTACATAACCAAGGCATGGTTACTGTGATGTGAGCAGGGGCAGTGGGGGGAAAAATAATCTTATATCAATATTTTTTCAAAGGAGCATAGAATATATGTGAGGGTCGGAAAGGCAATATGTACAAAGTGTAACATCTGGTGTGAGTAACTAGTGCTTCAGCTTCAACCCACTTACCACCAGAGAAGCCTACATACAACCCAATGTTTGAAGGAGTTAATAGCCACCATATAAACCTACACTATGAAATTCCCTTTTGCCTCTTGTCTAAAACTTTTTCCTTTTTTTTAATAGGCTGTAACAAGTTGCATTGTTTACCATCGGTTGGTTATACTTAATCTTTTTGTTTTAAGAGCTGTCGTGTTTTGCGTCCCCCCCTGAAGCAAACTCTTATTGTTCAGCGTCTCCTAGCAGGAGGAATAGACGTTATTGTGAATGTTTGAACAAACAGTGCAGCGAGAATACTATAGGGATGATGTAATGATGAAACCTTGCCCCTTGCTCTTTCCTTTTTTTGACTCCGTGAACCTTTCCACCTTTGTAATGCTAGCAGCATGGGATAGTTCTAGCCGTGCTCCAGCAGGAGTCGGGACCCAGTGCGGGGCACGCACACTCTGACATTATATGTGACTTGATCTTCATGCTGTTCATTGTATATTCTGCCCTATGTCATATGAGTCTTATTATTGAGTTCAAGAATTTATTGAAATAAAATTGAGAGAAAAAACCCCCACACCTTTCTGTGTTATAGAAGGGACAGATTGCACATTCGATACTATATTATATATCCGCGTACTCAGGGGGCATTTAAAAAAAATGATCTTTCACTAATGGAGAGTTCTCTGTGGCCTCACGGTGTAAAATGATCAATTTACTTGCACTTTAAACATTCCATTCACCGTGCTTAAAAATATTTATTATTTTAGTTTTTGGTTATTATTTGCTTTATTTTCCTATATTTTGTCATACTGTAGTAGGGGTGGTATTTTCGAATAGAATCTTTTAGCTTTCAAGTTCTAGTGCCTTTATCATTGGAGTTTTCTTTGTGGATGAAATAGTGTAGTGCACAGAAACCTGGTAACAATTGTTAGATAACGAACCCTCTTAACTCCAGATGTCTGCCCCGGGTGATCCATAAAGGATTAATCCTGAGTGATAATATTAGGAGAAATACCATGCCAAACAGGCACTTGTACAAAAGGGGAAAATGAAATTCGAGAGATGCGACTTTTTGGGCCCCCACACCCGACCTTCGTCAGGAACAATCCCAGAACCCTAGCATTGCACATGCAGGAAATACGTGGGAGGTCTTCAGAGCTTCTGTGCAGTATAGTTCCACCCATAGAGAACTCTCATGCTGACCAAGATAGCAGAACCTTTGACAAATTTACAGGAATGAAAATGGCTGTGCCAAGAAAACTGCAAAACAACGACTTATTTCCTCTTTGCTTTAAATGCACTGGCCAACATTGTCAAGGCAAGCACAGTAGTACACGTTCAGAGTGTCTGCAGAAGAGTCACAAATATATGGTAACTGACAGAAGTGTTGTTCGACGCTTATTACAATGCAACACTTTACATACATGTTACCCTCTCTGGCCCCTATTCAATATGCCGTGAAGCCATATTCCCTGTGCTGGAGACGATTTCTTCCCATTCATTTGAACAGAGCCTAGCTTTTCTCTGGCAGTGGGAAGACGTCTTCACCGCATTTTGAATAAGGGCCTCTGTCGGTTAATCTCAACAAAAGAAAACTCGCACAAAGCACAACAAGCTAGTAATAACGAGCAGTCTGTGCAAAATGATCTCTTCGCTGGCTATTTTCTTTAGCAAAATATAATTATATTTTCACAGGCGTGCCACTCATCCATTCAATGAGTCCAAATTATAGAGGATTAACAATATATACCACCAGCGTTTCAATTACCCTGGGAGACCCATTTACAAAAGGTGTAATTCCACCTTTGCTGTTTAGTGAATTACCCCCCATGAGCTGATGCTTCCCCAGATAAACAGTAGACACATACCTGCACCTGTGCCTGCTATTCTGAATGAGTCACCGTTCCCTCTGCTAGTACCTTCCACTGCACTAGAATCAATCTTTACTTTTAGTACAATATTTCCTCCAGTCTCTCAAAACCCTGAAATTATCTGTATATTACAATTACCTCAAAGCAGTTGGTAAAGCGCTGATATACTGAATGCAGAATCTGCAGTGTGTGGCAAGACCCTCAGGCAGCATAGGGATACAATTATTTTCTGGATAAGCAGTCATGGATCATAAAAGATGTATAGGAAGAAACATGGGCCCTTCCACAAATAGCAAAATAATGCTAATAGCAGGTCCTGTGCGCAGTTTATCTGTGGAACTGCGCTGTCACTTTGTTATTGAGCCTTGAATGAACGGCGGCGGGCTTTATCACCTCCCGGTTTTAGGGTGCAAAGCTAAAAAGGGATCATTGAATCATTATTTGAGCCTAGTTTGCTGAAACGAAAAGCACTAAAAATCTATGTTTAGCAAATAAAAAACACATTTCAACACTAACCTTTCTGTTACAACCAGATGAAGTGACTATTAAATATTATTATTTTTTTCCCTTCAGAAGATTGATTGATTTTCAACTCTGTAAGTTGTTAAACTAAACTTGGGGATAAATGTGAATTTGACGAACGTTCTGCTGGCTACAGTTAGGTGTAATTGGCCACAGGATACATTTTTCAGATTTAAATTGTTTTCTACTTCAGCGCTTTCAAAACTCCACTAATCTGAGCAATAAAATGGAGTCATAAAGTTTATTTTTCTTTGCCATTGGAAGCTGAATGGAATCAGAACTTTGACCTTTCATTTACTCTCCACTCCTACTGGTTTCCCTGCAGTCCTGTGGCTGTGAACTCCAGAGCTGCATGAACAGCATTTGTATTTTGAAAGACCAGGTTTAATGTAACTATTATTATTTAAGTAATAATCCCAGAAGAACAGGGCATTACTGGCCGATAATGCCCTGGCTGGATGAGTTGAAGGCCCGAGGCTAAGCCGAGGGACTTTAACACAGCCAGGGCATTATTGGCCAGTAATGCCCTGTTCTTCGGGGGTTATTACTATTATAGGCTAAATGTAGGCTTATTTCATAAATAATAGACACTTTTGTATAGTTATATAGATTTTTTTATTAAAATAAAATGGTAAATATATGAATCCACCTCCATATACTCTTACACTGCAGATATCTATATCCACACACTGCCGCCCCCTCTGTGTACACACACGCACACAACACACACAACACACACAACACAGCAGCTCAACACACAACACAGCAGATCTACACACACAAACTGCTGCTACACACACACCACACACAACACAGCACCTCTACACACACAGCAACTATACACACACAAGCACACCACACACACACACACACACACACACACACTGGAGCTCCACACACACACACATACACACACAACACAGCAGATCTACACAAACTGCTGCTAAACACACACACACCGCCTCACACACAGCAACTCTACACACACAAGCACACCACACACACACACACACACACACACACACACACACACACACACACACACACACACACACACACACACACACACACACACACTGGAGCTCTACACACACAACACAGCACATCTACACTCACAACATAGCACCTCTACACACAACATAACACAGCACCTCTACACACAACACAGAACCTCTACACACAACACCTCTGCACACAACACAGCACCTCTACACACACAAACTGCTGAATACACACACAACAACACAACAGCACAGCACACACACACACACACACAGCTGCTGCTACACTCATAAACACTGCTGGTGCTGACACACACAGAAACTACAGCCAGAAACAAACTGCAGACAGACACTCACTTGCTATGCAGACTCTCTCTCCCCCACCCCACCAATTCAACTGAATCTTCTCAGTTCACGGAGCAAGGGGGAGGAGTCAACCCATGGCTGATACTTCTTAACCAATTCCCTGCCCTGTCTCAGAGCTGTTCCTACTTTTAGACCAATCCCCTGCCCTGTCTCAGATGTTCTGAAAGCTGATTGGCTGGAAATAATCACATGGAAATCAACACTTTGCAAGCAGCTAAAATTCTGGGCATTACTGATTGGTTAAAATTCCAGGCATTATCCAATCAGAGGGCAGGAATTTCAATAATGCCCGGAATTTGCTTTAGCCTATAATATTGTTTATTTGTAAAGCGCCAACATATTCTGCAGTGGGGTACAGAGTGGTATACATACTGTATACAGGATGCCCTACAGTACAAATAAGGGCAACCATGGACAAGCAGATACAGAGAGGTAGTGAGGGCCCTGCACCTGAGAGCTTACACTGTAGAGGGAATGAGGGATAATGTTGAAACAAAAGGTAGTGTGGCTGCTCATTGTGGAACAGAGTATGGCTCAGGACAGAGTATGGTCCAGCCGCACAGCTGGTCCCATTAAGGTGTGGTGGTGTGGATGTTAGGGGGTGTTAGTTATCGTGTTGTTACCACCATGTTAATTGGGATGTTTGCAGTACATTATGCGTGATTTTAAGTGTTTTTTTTTGCATGATCATTTTCTACGGCCACAAATGAATGTACTGCTGTCTTTTAGAACAGAAGTTAAAGTTTTTATTTTTTTACAGCGTTAATTGCATCTGCAGATGCACTTGACATTTTCCAGCTTACAATAGATGTGTGTGTGTGTGTGTGTGTGTGTGTGTGTGTGTGTGTGTATACAGTTAGGTCCAGAAATAATTGGACACTGACACAATTTGCATAATTTTGGCTCTGTACGACACCACAATGGATTTGAAATGAAACAACCAAGATGCAATAGAAGTGCAGACTTTCAGCTTTAATTCAAGGGGTTGAACAAACATATTGTATGAAATGTTTAGGAATTGCAACCATTTTCATACACAGTCCCCTTATTTCAGGGGCTCAAATGTAATTGGACAAATGAACACAATCATAAATAAAATGTTCGTTTTTAATACTTTGTCGAGAATCCTTTGCAGGCAATGACGACTTGAAGTCTGGAACGCATGGACATCACAAAACGCTGGGTTTCCTCCTTTGTGATGCTTTGCCAGGCCTTTACTGCAGCTGTCTTCAGTTGTTGTTTGTTCGTGGGTTTTTCTGCCTTAAGTTTTGTCTTGAGCAACTGGAATGCATGCGCGATCGGTTGAGATCAGGTGATTGACTTGGCCATTGCAGAATATTCCACTTCTTTGCCACTCCTGGGTTGCTTTCGCAGTATGTTTTGGGTCATTGTCCATCTGTAAAGTAAAGCGCCGTCCAATCAGCTTCACTGAATTTGGCTGAATCTGAGCAGAAAATATATCCCTATACAGTTCAGAATTCATCCGGCTGCTTCTGTCTTCTGTCACATCATCAATAAACACTAGTGACCCAGTGACATTGGAAGCCATGCATGCCAATGCCATCACACTGCCTCCACCGTGTTTTACAGATGATGTGGTATGCTTCGGATCATGAACCGTTCCAAGCCTTCTCCATACTTTTTTCTTCCCATCATTCTGGTACAGGTTGATCTTCGTTTCATCTGTCCAAAGAATGCTGTTCCAGAACTGGCCTGGCTTTTTTAGATATTGTTTGGCAAAGTCTAATCTGGCCTTTCTATTCTTGAGGCTTATGAATGGATTGCACCTTGTGGTGAACCCTCTGTATTTGCTCTTGTGAAGTCTTCTCTTTATGGTAGACTTGGATAATGATATGCCTACCTCCTGGAGAGTGTTCTTCACTTGGCTGGATGTTGTGAAAGGGTTTTTCTTTACCATGGAAAGGCTCCTATGATCATCCACCACTGTTGTCTTCCGTGGACGTCCAGGCCTTTTTGTGTTGCAGAGCTCACCAGTGCGTTCTTTTTTTCTCAGAATGTACCAAACTGTTTATTTGGCCACTCCTAATGTTCCTGCTATCTCTCTGATGGATTTTCTTTTTTTTTGCAGCCTAAGGATGCCCTGTTTCACTTGCATTGAGAGCTCCTTTGACCGCATGTTGTGGGTTCACAGCAACAGCTTCCAAATGCGAATGCCACACCTGGAATCAACTCCAGACCTTTTACCTGCTTAATTGATGCTGAAATAACAAAGGAATAGCCCACACTTGTCCATGAAATAGCTTTTGAGTCTATTGTCCAATTACTTTTGGTCCCTTGAAAAAGAGGGGGCTACATATTAAAGAGATGTAATTCCTAAACACTTCCTCCAATTTGGATGTGAATACCCTCAAATTAAATCTGATAGACTGCACTTTAAGCCCATATTCATTATTTAGCTGTAACTTTAATTTATTTTGGTACACAGCCGAAATAACAAAACTTCTATCAGTGTCCAATTATTTCCGGACCTAACTGTATATAAATATATACACCAAAAAGGGTATCTGGGGCCCTCAATCAAGATAAAAATATATGGAAGTACTTGGCTTCATGGGTGCACGTAGATAGGCCAAGATCACCTCTCCAGCCCAAGCTCACATACGGTATGTGGAAGAAAAAAGTCCACAGCATTCCTCAAGATGTCAAAACAGGTTCAAATTGAATCCCATCAGAAGCAAAAAGTTGTACAAGTATGGGCGATGTTTCGGTCCCATGCGGTCCTTTTTCCATCTTGGCAAAGGACCGTGTGGGTCCATAATGACACCTATTTTTTTTTTTAGTTTATATTTTTGCTACTGAATTGAATTGACTTTGAACCTGTGTTGATATCTCGAGGAGGACTTTTTTTCATATATTTGTGTGTGTGTGTGTGTGTTTGTGTATGTGTGTATATATATATATATATATATATATATTTTTTTTTTTTCTGAACCCCTGAACAAAGGAACTACTGATGCTGTGTTTTACCTGTGGCTCCAGGAGCTCTAAGCCTCCGCTGTTGGGGAGCCTGGGGTCTTACCCGCTCTTAACATGGTGCAGCGCCTCCACTTACCCAGGATCCCCATATTAGAAGATCTACCCTGAGTAAGAAAACATCCCAAACTATATTTGTGCAACAAGCAACCTTTTTACTATTTCGCTAACGAATATGATAAAGCAGAATATATATATACAACATGCATGGAACTCTTATACTCTATGATCATAGTCTCTCATACTGTGGCTCGGCCACACCTTAAACGGGATATTGTCCTGTACACAGGTGGCTCTGCCACGCTCCAGTGGAGTATGTCCTTGTGACCAGTATTTACAGTGAACAGTCTGCTAGCACGCTAATGCCCCAATTAGTTAGTGGGAGGCGGGATCAGCGCCTGGTGACCGGTGTAGGTGCACTTGATGAACAACAATACCTCCCGGTCACTGCGGTGACCACACCTCTTCAAAAAGGGTCCGTGATGTCGCTCCAGACCTTTAACTGACACTCTGCTTGGCGGTCTGTTTCCAGACCAAGATGGCGTCCGCAACTCCTGCCGTTGAACCAGCACTAACGGGGTCCTTCCCTAAGTACTACGGCCGTCCCTACAAAAGCAGCACCCTACGGTGACAGGGGTAATACTCCTTGGGGCTGGGGAATGTCTCTGTTCTAAGCGGAAGGGTCACTGACCCTCCGCTCGCACACACGAGGTTCCGCCACCTTCTCCTTCAACTCCCTCTAGCGTGTGTCCTCCCACACGCTTCCTGTCTCTGTCCTCTCTAGAATTCAAGCACCCTATTGGTTCCCAGCCTCAGCTGACTTCGCCACGGTTCACAGGGTTAAGGTTCAACCCCAAAGTCCATCCTTATTGGTTGGCGTTCGCGCGCTTCCCTCGCGCATGCGCAACCTTGCTCCGACACAGTGACCTTACTTGCAATTAACACAGTATGGCGGCTCCCTGCATTAATAACAGCGCGGAACCCATATATATATGCACACATTCCTAACACATCCATATATATATATATATATATATATATATATATATATATATATATATATATATATATATATATATATATATATATATATATATATAATCATCAATTAGCAAATGCCAGCAACCAGCATGTCATTTTCCAGAATCCCTTGCTGCAGTGGAAGTGCTCTGTGCTGGGCGATAATGGTGAAAGACAGGGTTGCAGACCTGTCTAAGACATGCAAATGAATATACAGTAATATTTACAGTTGATATATATATATATATATATAGTCCAATTGCGCCGTCTGTCATATAGCAGGGGGGCGCAAGCTTGCGCCCCCCTGTTCGGCTCCTGCGTCAATTCATGTGACATCACGTTTGACGCATGGTTGCCGTGGCGAAGTGTCGCTGGAAAGTTAAGTTAAGTAACATTAAAGGCCTCGCACGATCCCCGGCGTTTAATTTAAATGCCTTCAGGGATGCGTGGAGCCACTGTAACCGCCGCCCTCCCCAACCCCCCGAGAAAATCAGGGGGTGCCCCCCCCCTGTTTGCACAGCCCTATCATATAGTGTAATCAGTTAATAGATAATACAGATTTTCAATTTATCCACTTTCTTGCTGAATGAGCCTACAGTGAGTGCTCAATTCTCCCACCAAACGATCCAACCGGATCGTCAAGACAATAACACAAAAGACACAGCGCACCAGAAGTGAATGGCAAGTAATGTAATAAAAAAACACACAAACATATATAACATTGACGTAAAAATGAAAAAGTAAAATTAGGCTCCACGATATCCCAGTGAGAGCTGGAAAGGTCCGTTGGTGTAATTCTGCTGGGACACGATGCACCAGGTCCCCTGACTCGCAGCCCTTGGATCCATGGAAGCTACACAGCTGACTGGCGTCTCCACGTGATGACATACGGACGCTCGTGCGCGGTGACGTATAGCATAAAGTGACAAGACCTCAACGTGTTTCTCAGGGTTTAATGTCCCTGGGGAGGGCTCTTATATTTATACTCTTATCCTTTAAACAATTAACCACTTTTAACAATCAGTCAGAGCCCGCATCCATTTAACGCAGATACACACATAAATTAAACAATATTATAATAATAATTTACCTAAAGAAAGGGGAACGTAATACCCATTAGGACCAAATTAATGAATATATATTTTATAAATGTGAAAGTGTGTGTGTCCTAAATAAGACTATAATTAGTCAGTATGACTGAATACAATATGACTATGATATGTCACTAAGTCATATCAACTGAAATAAATTAAGTGAAATAACAAGCAAGTGTATGGTCTTGATTAAGCAAGACATAAACTAATTAAAAAAAACACTGATGGGAAACATGATCGAATTAATTAATCCAAAACTAACAAACTGATGTGAAAAATAAAAGGAAGGGAAAACAAAAGAAAAAAGGACAATAATACTGAAAAACAACACACACACACACACACACACACACACACACAAAAACACACAAAACACACACACACACACACACACACACACACACACACACACACACACACACACACACACACACACACACACACACACACACACACACACACACACACACACACACACACACACACACACACACAGAGAAGAAACCGCCCACACCCTAGTTCATTACCACAAATAAAATGTATTATATAAAAAGAGGGGGTAAACAATGCCCACTCACTCACCAGATATAAAAATGAATCATTCATGTAAAGGTATCTGTAGACAGTGTTACTTGTATATAGTCACCGTCAGCTGAGGGGATCACCCGGTAGTAGGCTGATAAATCCGAAAGCACACCCTGCTCCGTGGGCTGCTGTGGATGCTGTTGGAGTCCTCCAACACCGACAGCCAGCGATAGCGTTGCCCGATCTAAACGGCAGCATGCAGGCAGCTCAGACGTGATCAGAACGGATCAGCGCACTCGCAACCACGTGACTACCAGGGTTTCCCTTCCGCATACAGATCGCGTCCTCAAGGTAGCACGATGACGTCACTCCCAACACGTTTGTCAGCAACAGCTGACTTCTTCAGGGGATGCTGGGTAAAACACGGCAACCAGCTTTATAGTAAATAGTGCTTAAATATCATTGGTCAGCAGTAGGAATACAATAAACCTTTAATCAATCCTAAATACAGAACACTATGTTTAATTGTAATTAAAACTATAAATAACGAAGGTTATATGATAAATAAATATCCTAAATAACAATTAAAATATAAATGTAAAAAACGTCCTTAAAGAGCACAGATCAAAACAGAAATTGTAAATAAGAGTAAATATTACTCAAACCCAGTGCACAGATGTGCATTCTGATATTAACAACATGTACCGTTAAACTTAAAATATATATAATATAACATATAAAATGACAAGTTATAAAAAAAAAAACACCTATAAGATATTAAAATTAATGGTAAATAATAAAATGAACAATGAGGGAAACCTAGGCAAATGAAGATAGCTGACAAAATGGTCTCAAGGGGAAAAGGGGGGAGGGGAAAGAAAGAGGAACAAATGGGGATGAGGAAAGACGAAAATGAAGAGGGGACCATGAGTGGAACTTAAAGATCATCAAAAGCCTGTCTTGTTCCCCACACCATCACAAACCACTCAGCTCTCCTGGACCCTAACAGGTATGCACGCACCACCGACACCTGTAACCAGCAGTACATCTCCCAGAGAGGGGGAGAAAGTGTGTTTTATTTATATATATATATAAATATAATATAATATATATATATATATACACACACACACACACACACACACACACACACACACACAAACACACATTAAGTTATGGTGGGTGAAAAAGGCGACAGAAAACCTCCACTGTTAGCATATAGCCAATAAAAAATATCACTTGTGAGCACATTCACATGTCTTAGACAGGTCTGCAAGCCTGCCTTTCAACCATTATCACCTTGCATACAGTGCTCCCACTGCAGCAAGGGATTCTGGGAAATGACATGCAAATGAGCACACAATGTGTCACCTTTTGCCTGGAATATCCATTCACATGGAGCCCATTTAAGCTGATGCATCGCCGTTCACACAGCTTTTAAACACAGCATGGGACTAGCAAAGCAGGTACAAACCACTCAGACATGTTTCAACCTTCATGGGTATCATCAGTGTGAGGTTGGTACTTGCTTTGAAATATATTTAGGCTGGGTAGGTTTACCATATACATTTTAAGTTATGGTGGGTGAAAAAGGCGAGAGAAAAACTCCACGGTTAGCTAGTCACATTCCAAGATGCACTGTTTTCGAGTAAACCCCATGCCTGCTTTATTCAATGTAACATCGCCGGAAGAAGAGATCGGTGTATCTCGAAAGCTCGCACAAATAAAAGCATTTCGTTAGCCACAGAACAGTGTTGTCTATTTTTTTTAAAATTATATATATATATATGTGTGTGAGCAAAACCAATAAAAACACACACACACACACACACACACACACACACACACACACACACACACACACACACACACACACACACACACACACACACACACACACACACACACACACACACACACACACACACACACGCCCTTGAATTAGGAGTATATACCCCTTAATGAAAATAAGAATAAAAGTAGATCTATGTAATGCAAGATATGATACTAATCCCAAATAATATGGACAGATAACATTCTTTAAACCTAATTACTTCTTTAGAAAAAGTGTAATATCCACTACATCATTAAAGCCCATTGGGCGCTTGGTTCTGAGCTTAAAAATACAGTATTGTTCGATGCGTAGCAAGTACAAATCTCTATTGCCACTTCTTATATTATCCTTAAGGGATTCAATAGCTGAGAAGTGCAATGCACATGGGTTATTATCATGGACATGATGAAAACATGTCTTCAATAAAAGATTTTTATGTACTTAAAGTGAGTGTCCTTAAAGCGGGGTATGCCTGTATACTATTATCACATTGTTTCTTTTTTCTGTGTCTTTTTTACTTCTGCGTTTAACTCTGACTGATTGTTTAATTGGTTCATTGTTTAAAGCAGGGGAGCGCAAACTTTTTGTGCTGCGCCCCCCTGTCTCTTTGCCCCCGGCTCTCGCGCCCCCCTGCCTTCCTTCAGGCGCGTCAGATGACGCTGCGTGTGCGTGTGACGTCAGGTTGCCATGGCGACGCAACACAGACGGCTGAATCCCGGTAAGTAAACAGTTGCAGGGGCCTCACGCGATCCCTCGGCATTTAATTTAAATGCCTGGGGGAAGAGCGCGGGGCCTCTGCAACTGCCTGCGCCCCCCCAGCACAATCTCCCGCCCCCCCTGGGGGTCGCGCCCCCCACTTTGCGCACCGCTGGTTTAAAGGATAAGAGTATAAATATAAGAGCCCTGCCCCAGAGATGTTCCAGCCTGATGAAGCATGTTATACGTGCGAAACGCGTTGTCTTGTCACTTTATGCTATACGTCACAACGCAGGAGCGTCCATACATCATCACATGGAGACACTAGTCAGAGGATCAGCTGTGGAGCTGTGTAGCCTCCATGGATCTAAGTTCTGTGAGCTGCCAGTCCGGGGACCTGGTGCACCGGGCACCGGGTCCTAGTACAATTCCACCAACGGACCTTTCCAGCTCTCACTGGGATATCGTGGAGCCTAATTTTACTTTTTAATTGTAAGCCTATTCTATATGTTTGTGTGTTTTTTGTATTATTTGACTTTCCATTCACTTCTGGTGCGCTGTGTCTTTTGTGTTGAGATATATATATATTTATATTTAATTATTTCTATATATAATTATATATATTCCATTATTACACACACATGCACAAACCTATATCATTTCGTAGTGCTTGCATATATAGTGCAGTGTTTCTGCTGAAAGCTACATTTATTTAGCAAAAGATTTTGTGGAAATTCAAGGTTATTATAATTTTCAGTTCCATCGTAAACTGAGCACTCCTGTATTGTTTGTGAAAGAGCAGTTTCATGTCCCTGCAGATCTAATTTTTGTCATCTCTGCAGACTGCCAAACTGTGTACACATTATGATGGTGATTTTGTTATGTGCACACCTGTCTAATGAAAACTGGATGGAGACCACCAACTCATCTCACAAAGGCTACAGATGGTAAAAACATCTGGTTGCTTTCATACTGAATGAACACACAAAAGAAAGCCTCCTTAGTACAAATAGATGCATGCGTTTTGAAGAGTTTAGTCTTTCAAGGAGGCATCTTGAAATAAAACGGAGTGCATAGACCTCATTGGCATTTTAAAGAGCATTATAAAGTGTTGTCATAATTTCTTGTAAATGTGTTCTGTAAATAAGTGAAATCGCTTTAAACAGGCTCCGAGCTAGTTCTATTTTAAGGCAGTATAAATGTCTTAATCTACAATCTGTTGCTGCTATTTTGCTCTTCATCTTGTTTATCCTTTACTTCACTCACACAATTATTATTTGTATTTGTAGCCAGACGGAAAAATATTTTAGCCTTTTGACTGCCAGATGGATCTGCAGCGCATTCATTACAGGCCCCTCTGGCTACAAAAGGATTCAAAATCAGCTGTTTATCCCCAGTCCAATGCCAGGTGGGTTTCCCTTGTTCCTATGAAAAGGTTGGCAAAGTTGAG
This sequence comes from Ascaphus truei, assembly GCF_040206685.1. Classification (NCBI taxonomy): domain Eukaryota; kingdom Metazoa; phylum Chordata; class Amphibia; order Anura; family Ascaphidae; genus Ascaphus; species Ascaphus truei. Next base: position 108,823,823 of record NC_134483.1, on the reverse strand, counting down.
CTTAAAGGTTTAGTATGGGATAATATTCAGGAATACCTAATCGGAAGCAAAATTATTAGTAATCGTCAGCATGGCTTTATAAAGGATACAGTAGGTCGTGCCAAACTTATCTTATTAGTTTCCTTGATGAGGTATGTAGGAATGTTGACCTGGGTAATGCAATTGATGTGGTCTACTTAGATTTTTCAATGGATTTTGGTACAGTGCCACACGAGGTTAGTGTACAAAATAAAGGAAATTGGTGCCAGTAAAAATGTTGGCACCCGGACTGAAGGGTAGACAGCAGAGTGTTGTCATAAATAGAACCTTGTCAGGTTGGGCTAAAGTTGTAAGTAGAGTACCTGAAGGTTCGGTACTGGGACCACTGCTTTTTAACTTATCAGTGACCTTGAGGTTGGCATAGAGAGCAAAGTCTCCATCTTTGTTGATGACACAAAATTGTGTAAGGTAGTAAATAAAATAAGAGCCGTATGTAATTTCTCCCTGGAAGAACTTGGGTAGACTGGAAACTTGGGCAAGTACTGTAAATGCAGATGAGATTTAAAACGGATACATGTAAGGTTATGTATTTGGGAAACTAGAATAAATAGGTTACTTACAAATAAAATGGTCAAAAATTAGGTTAATGTTTATTGGAGAAGAATTTAGAAGTGCTTGCAGACAGCATGCTTGGCAATAGTGCACAATGTCATGCAGAAGCTGAAAAGGCAAATAAGATCTTATTTTGCATTAAACGGAGTCTAGATGGAAGGGAAGAAAGAATAATTATGCCACTGTATAAAGCATTAGAAGGATGACACTTTGAATATGAGTACAGTTTTGGGTACCACTCCATAAAAAGACATTATGGAACTAGAAAAAATACAGACGAGCCACCAAATTAATAAAGGGGATGGAAAATCTGAATTATGAGGAAAGGCTAGCTACTGTAAGTTACATTTGTTTACATTAGAAAATAGATGTCTAATAAGGGATATGATAACTATATACAAATATATTCAGGATCAATACAAGAAGTTTTAAAAATAAATATTCATCCCACGTGCAGTACAAACGACTTGCAGTCATCCTTTAAGTTTGGAGGAAAGAAGATTTTTAGAGCAACAAAGGAATGGATTCTTTACAGTAAGGGCAGTTAAAATGGGGAATTCTTTACCCATGGAGACTGTGATGGCAGATACAATATATATATATTCAAAAAACCGTTGAACATATTTTTATAAAGGAAAGTTATAAAGGGATATACCAAATAAGTAAACATGGGAAGGACGTTGATCCAGGGAGAAATCAGATTTGCCATTATTGGAGTCGAGAAGAAATTAATTTTTACACTTTTGAGACTGCATTGGATAATGTTTCACTGGGGCTTTTTTGTTTGCCTTCCTGTGGACAAATATACTGTAAATACAAATATTGGATAAGGATCTGTTGTCTAAATTTAATATACCGGTAGGTTGAATCCGATGGACATATGCCAATCTTTTTTTCAACCGTATCTACTATCTAACTATAAAGTGACCCCCAAGACTGCATAGTCTGCTTGTCTTTTCTGGCTCCCCCTTTAACTTTTGGGGAGCACTGTAATTAGGTTGCTTGGTCGTTTAGTGCTGCGTTCCCTTGTTTCTCTCCCCACGGCTCTCGCGCCCCCACCACCACCTACCTTCATCCGCGTCAGATGACGCTGCGAGGTCATGACCCGCGCCGTAATTTGCCGCGTGTGACGTCACATGGCGCTGCGGCGTCGTTTGACGCCTCGTTGCCATGGTGACGCATCACAGAGCGGCTGAATCCCGGTAAGTAAACAGTTGCAGGGGCCTCACGCGATCACCCGACATTTAATTTAAATGCCTGGGGGAAGAGCGTGGGGCCTCTGCAACTGCCTGCGTCCCCCCCAGCAAAATCTCCCGCCCCCCCTGGGAGTCGCGCACCGCTGCTGTAACCCATTAAACAAATTAATTTCAATAGGTTACTTTGATCATATGGGGTTCTGACCCTTTAACCTGTTAAATAGGCTCCCTTCTCAACTTTTTATAGTGGATGTAATTTACTGCAGGCTTGGCTATGGACATGACCATTTACTGCTGTTTCCACTCTGAGATACAATCCTAAAAATACAAATCTAAAAAAATGTAATTGAATGTTAGAAAATGCCTCTTTTTTTTTTAATGGACCCTCAGTGTTTCACTCATTTGCATTAACTATGGATTGGTACAGTATATAATAGACATTCAAAACCTTTGGTAAAATGGGTCAGTTGGTGTACAGGCAGTCCTCGGTTATCCAACGGAATCCGTTCTGGAAGTAGCATTGGATAGTGAAACCGTTGTAAAGTGAGTCCCATGTTAATCAGTGGCAGTGAGTGTTGGATAACGCATTCCGGCGTCGGATAACGCATTCAGGCGTCGGATAACGCATTCGGGCGTCGAAAAACGGCCCATAGGGTTGCATTGTAAAGCGTTGGATATGCCATTCGTTGTAAAGTGAACGTTGGATAATGAGGACTACATGTACATGCACAGAGCTATACCTTAGTTCTCATTAGAACATTTTAAAGAAACATGGCACTAGCATTGAGTTCATATGGCAAATTACATCTTATTGTGCCTCTGCTACTTAAAGTCTTACAGTCTTATCTTAAGCACACTAACCCCCCCCCCCCTTCTATCCCTCCTTCTGGGTAGCAGTGTGCTGCAGAGCTGAGTCACATTTATTTCAGCTCTGGGGACCCCATGCTTGCCGAGATAGATACTTGCCGAGAAGGTGCCAACCTGTACTTTATGGAGGTTTAAATCTCCTGAGTCACACAGGCCAGTAGGAAGCCACGACAAATTAATTAGCTGCTTCCTATTGGCCTGTGTGACGTGGGAGATTTAAGCCTCCATTTTGTTTCCACTGGAGGGGACTGTACTGGCAGCACCTTCACCGGTATGTATCTCGGAAACCATGTACCGTATGTAAATAAAACTAAACAGAGCCGTCTCTGTAAAAGTAGAAGTATGTTGAATCTTTCTTTTTCTAGCATGTTGTGGTTTGTTTACGTGCAGAACTCTGTTTGAATACCCATAGTTTTTTCTCTTTGTCCTGGGCACTGCAATTGGATTCTATTTAGATTACATTCTCTTTTAGTAATTTGCTATTATTGACATAACTTTCATGTATCTATATTCCAAAGCAAAACAAATCTTCATCATTTCAGCTATGAAAGATGAACGCTGTCTCAATGTTACACTGTCTTATAGGCCCATCCAAAGGTAGAATGATTATTTAGTTGGCAGAACAATCGTTTAGAAGTGGATGCAAAAATTAATTAGGCTAAACCACACCATAAGATAAGATTGTGCAGCACAATCTAAAAACTGTATGAAATCCGCTAACTCAAAGGATGCTGGATGTTGTATACAAGGAAATACCTGAGAGGACACGGTTTGTAAGCAGTTGTTAATTATTTTCATGCAGTGACAGACTATTTGCCTGATAACTGTATGCCACCAGGGAGGTTGGGGTGCTATTTATAATAGATGTTTCCACTGGAGGTATTGGACAGGATTTGAATTTAAATAAGTATTTGCTAGCACACAATTCTCAGAATAAAAGCAAACCTGCTTTTTACTTACCCATTTGCAGTGCAATGTTGACCCAATTTGGCTATTGTGCTTTAAATGTTATATTTAAATAGGTCCTGAGTGCGAAACTGCTGGTTATCTATTTGATTTTCGGCTCATTTTCCTACATTAAATTTTTATACCTGGAAGAGTAATACCTCTCGTTTTCATGTATGGTCTCGTACAGTGGCAAACATTCATGTTGCAATGCTCAGCATGGGCTCTTAGTTGTGGAGTGCAAAAAACAAACAAATCTCTATAAGAACTGACCGGCAATTTAGGCATTTTTTTTCTCCTGGCCTGGACAGTAGCTGCACATCTAAAACCTCTTCTTACAGCTTACCCTTACTATTTGTAGTCTATTGTAATGATAAGCAGCCCTCTCTTTGGTGTGACATGTTTTCATACGAATCCCGTTCCCAGGATAATATGAGAAAGACATATCTGTGTATTTGATCCTTCAGGAACATTGCCACTATTGAGGAGTATCATATGGTGTTGAAGTTTAAAACAGGTTGTTTGTTCTTAGAGGGGATCAAATCTTAATTTTGCCCTTTTATAAATAGTTTAGTGTACTGTATTTTAACCTAAGATGACATAGTTGAACTGTAAAAGTGCAGAGAAAAATAATCAAACTGATAAAGGGGATGTAATGTTTTATTTATCAGGAAAGACTATGTTAAGGAAAGGATTACTTAAAGGGCAGTGAAAATATTGAAATATCAATCCTTGGAAAATATAATGGCATATACAGTGTATACAATTAAGAAAAGATTAGAAAATACAGGAGTATCTCAAAGAAGATCGTGAATTGATTCGGATTGTACGCTATGTATCTATATATATCACCATCTTCAGTCCTCTCCGATCTACTGCTGGATGAAGGCCACCCCAATGATCTCTCATGTACTGCGGTTGCAAGCTTCTCTTATCCACGGTGCTCCAAAAAAATGTCCTAATTTCATCCTTCCATCTTGCTTTTGGTCGTCTTGGTCTTTTAATGTCCCTTGAAATCCAGTAGAGTAAAATCTTTGTCCAACGATGGTCACTATTTACAATATATCCAGCCCACTGATATTTTAATTTCAACTTTGGGATGATGTGAAAGACTTTTTTTTTTTATAATATTTATATAGCGCCTTTATCTAAAGAAGGTTTAGGAACTGGTGAAACTAGGGGAGATCATGGGTGTTGGGAGGAGAGGGTGGGGTGAGAGAGGGGACAGGATAGAAGGGGGTAAACAGGGATCATGGAATGTGATAAAGAGATGAGTTTTTAGTTGACTTCTGAAGATAGGGAGGGGGCCGATTGGATGTGATAAGAGAGCTTGTTCCAATGGAAGGGGGCAAGTAAAGCAAATGATCGGAATCGAGAAGAGGTACAAGGTGGGGGACGACTGAGGGTTGTTGTAGTCAGGGAGCGAATAGGACAGGAAGGAGTGTAGTGTGAGATGAGTGCTGCAAGGTAAGGGGGGTGTCAAGAGAGAGGGGATTTGGCCCGGGATTAAAGGGGTTACACCCCATTTGGCCACCCTCTACCCTCACCTTGGAAGCAAGGGGTTAACTGGTCTGGGGTCCAGTAATGTGTTTTTGCCTTGCTTCAGCCATCCAACTGTTTATTCCCCTGTATAAATGTATTGTTTCTGGGCCAGTGTCTGCACCACACACACACTGGGGCTTAAGGGGTTAATGAGCTGCAGTTTAGTAAAATACATTAGGATGCGTGGTGTCTTTTCAGAAATATCTGGGCTTCAAAAGGCTTGATTGAAGTTGGGTGTGAAAAGTACAGAGGGGGTTTGGTGTATGTTAACACATATGGCTGGTAGAGACAGCTAGGACCTAGGCTGGGGCATTGGGTGTGAAATATAGCACCGGTGACAAATGTTCACTACACACAGCCCTGCTTCAAAGGATTTCTTGATGGGGGCCAGGGGTGCGGTTACGCAAGGAGATCTCAGAATGAGTGACCTTATTAAATATAAGAATATTATGAGATGTCCTCGGCTGAACATGCTAAGAGTTACATATGTATAACCGGGGGACCAAGCCGCAAATGATGATTACAGACACATGATGTCTCTCCGGTACTAAGAGACAGATATTAATATCGCTCTTAATTTTAATATTACAGGGTAATATTTAGTCTTATTGGGAGCGTCATGCATGCCGGAATGTATTAATATGTCTCGCGTGCCAGTAAGTATCACTGAACTGAAGGTATGAAGTTATTTAGATAGGAAAAGCAGTTTTTAAACGTTCTTGGTTGGTAGGAGTTTTACTCTGAGGAAAACTCTCAACCTCACCACTGATTTATGAGAGGGGTTGGGTTTAGGTTGTGTTCAATGGGAAATAATTGTATAAGAACCAGGCTCAGCCTATGGCTATTGTCCTTCATTTCTTTCATGTCTTGATGATTATGAAGATTGCTGTATGAACTGCCAGTCCAAATATGACTGTTTCATCATTCCATCTTAAGTGAGTGTCCATATTTTGTCTGTTATTTGTATAATCTCGTGTGTTCACCTTTTTCAAGGAGTAAATTATATTTTATCATATCTAAGCCTCGTTCAGTTCAACCCAGTTATATTTGGTGTGTATTATTAATAGCCTGTCTCAAAGCTATCGTCACAGGGGGCAAGACCACAGAGAGATTTGAAGTGCAACGTTGTGGAGTGGGTAGCCAGTGGAGTTGGGAGAGGAGAGGGAGGACATGGGCAGAATAGGGGAGATTGAGAAGTGTACAGGTTACACAGAGTTTTGGTGGAGTAAGGTGCTCAAAGTGTACTATATATAGGAAGGAGGGGAGCACACTCTGGATATCAATGCATTAATTAGTGTATATACTGGGCATAAAGCAACGGGGCACTAGATACCCTGAAGGCTGGGGTAGGTTGTCCAGAAACAGCCTCCCCTACCTCATTGGGTTGGCCCTGAGTAGTCACAGTATTCACTCAGCAACCAGAGTCTCCCCTCCACCGCGTGCTGCTGAAGAGAGATGAAGTCCAGCAAATAGAAGAGAATGCAGCGCACCACGATCCAAAGAGAAGAACAGGTCTGGCCAAAAAACAATCTTTATTGAAGAGTCATAAAAAGTGCTAGACACGAAACGCGTAGAAGGGCTGCATCCCTTGTTTTTATGACTCTTCAATAAAGATTGTTTTTTGGCCAGACCTGTTCTTCTCTTTGGATCGTGGTGCGCTGCATTCTCCTCTATTTGCTACACAGGGTTTTGGATTTGTTGGGGTGTTATGTTTGAGTAGAAGAGGAGCCAAAATGGAGTTTCAGTAGTCGAGACGAGTGAAGATGAGGAAGTGGATGAGAAGTTTGGACAAGGAGAGGGAAATGAGTGGACAAGTGTTTCTTATGTTGTATAGGTGGTAGCAGCAGGTGGTAGTGATGGAGGTTATGTGTTGGGCAAAGAGGAGGGAAGGGTCGAAGGTGACTAAAAAGTTGTGAGCAGAAGGCGAGGGGGAGATGGTGGTGAGGGTGGAAAAGGAGATGGTGGGGATTGGGGAGAATGGGAGGGAGGAGGAAGCAAGAAGGAAGAGGACTTCAGTCTTACCTTGGTTGATTTGTAGGAAGTGGGAGGGCATCCAAGTGGAAATGGCAGAAAGGCAGGCAGAGATACAGGAAGAAAGTTTCGGTGAGAAAAGTGGGAAAGAAAAGTAGATTTGCATGTCGTCTGCAAAAAAAATGGACATTGAATCCGTGGGTGGAGATGAGGACCAAGGACAGAGCTTTGGGGCACCCCCACTTGGAGGCTGGTGGGTGGAGAGCATGAATTGTTGAAGTTGACGGGGGGAGAAGTAGGGAGTAGGGAGAGTGAAGATGAGTGTGGTGATCTACGGTGTCAAAGGCTCAAGAGAGGAGGATGAGGATGGAGGAGAGTTTGGAGTGGCGATCTTGGGAAATATATTTGTGGATGGTGAAGGCGGCAGTTTCAGTTGAGTGTGAAGGAAGGAAGGCAGACTGGACAATGGGAAAGCGGAAATGGGTGTGGATGAAGATGGAGAGTTGGTTGTGAACAATGCACTTTTTTTAGGATGAGGGACAGCAGTTTTGAAGGAGTCTGGGTATTGTCCGCTGGATAGAGAGAGGTTGTAGGAGTAGAGATGGAGAGGAGGGAGTGTGGAATGGGGTTAGAAGGAAAGGAGATGTGACCGTTTGATGATTGAGGAGAAGGTAATCATCAGAGGTTGAGCAGAAGGAGGTAAAGGAGTGGGTGAAGGTGGAAGTAGAGGGGGAGGGGGAAGGAGAGTTCGCAGTGGGGAAGGAAGCACAGATGTTATTTTTTTGTAATAAGTAGGTGGCAAAGTCTGTGGCTGGGAGGAGGTCTTAGGTGAGAGAGATGGGTAGGGTTGTAACATATTGTTATACAATTGGTGTGGATGAGGTGATAGTGAGGTGATTAATTAATGTATATTGGAGTGCTACATATACATATAGACATAAATATAACATGGTGGCACTCGCATAGATCGGTGACTTGCCTGGGTGCACAGCAGAGAGTAAGTTGTACAGACAATGTGAGGCAGGCACTCATGGGACCCAGAAATTGAGTTTAACGTGGTTAATTGAATCACTCAAGCGGCACTACTGTTAGGATCATTTTTCTTGTCCGGGTGCACTGTAACAATTTAGATAAATAACATGTTTCAAAGCTTAATAGGATTTTGTTACATAAACCCTGAACAAGACACATGGAAGAAGAGCGGGCAGATGCGTGGTCAATTGATATGCAACATACTGTATGGAAACACCATAAGTAGACCTTGCACAAAACAAAGAAAAAATGATAATGCAACAAGGATTCCTCTGCGAGAATTGGGCGATCATTACTACCACGGTTGACTACATACAGATGTAGCTAACATTATTATAATATGTGTGGCTCTGCGGCGGGACATACACAAAGCACAAGCGGGAGAAGCGGTCATTCTTTTGAATCACCCGTGTGCTAGAAGGGGGCAGGGCTATTGCACCATTTCATCCTCGGGACTGCGATGCGGGTTGCAGTAACGTTGGCTACACATGGAGGTAGGTAAACCTTTTAACAAATGGAAGTTACATTCAAGTTAAAACAGTGTAACTCGATACATTACTTACAGGAGGCTTTGATGGTAATAAGGAGTAGGGGGCAAGGACCGCATTGCAGCGTAGGTCATGTTGCCATCCAGGGGGTAAGGGCTGCGGATGGGTAAACCCCAAAGAGTTAAATCTCCAAATCCGCTCTAGTAAAGGACCACAGTAAAAGGAAAACATCGTTACAGTTCAATAATTAGGTACTGTATGAAGAGACATGACACAGGTGACAAGTTCCGCGGATATATGATCTTCGAGCAGGAGAAGGTTACAGGTCTGAGGCACCTCTGGTAGCTACTGCAACGTTACAGTTGAAGTACCTTTACTAAGTATGAAAAGTAAGACCATGAGTTCTGCGGATGGATGAACCCTGGAAGGAAAGGTAAAAGTTCTGAGTTACCTGTATAATCCATTCAGGCAAATGTAAGGCACATTGCCCATAAATTGTGCAACTGGGTGATCCTCAGAAAGAATGAAACACCGTGGCACTGCTGCTAGTTGTTGCCACATTGAAGAGAGAGAGCACAGTGACAGGTTGCTCACTTTTCCTATACTTAAGTCATCTGAATGGCAGAGTGCTGCTGGGCCATATGTTCTATACAGTATGTGTGCTTTCTGTCCTATACATATAAATACATATATACGTCAGTGTGTGTAGTCATTCACTAGAGAAAAAGAACAGAGGCAACATTGTGGGTCTCCATCAAATGAAAAATAAGGAAAAAATAACAAACCAACGTTTCAGATCCCAGTCAAGGGTGGGTATGTGGTTTACAAAAACTGAGGTTGGTTGAGGGTAGTTTGTGAAAATTTGAGGGTTGCGTACGGCATATCAAGATATGCAGCAGATCTTTCCATTGCTTCCATTATCGCGCATCGATTTTTAAAATGTATTTACTTTCTTGGAAATAAAAAATAAATGTAAAAAAAAGATACTGCATTTGAGAAATACTATTATTGCAAAGCAACACTTCTCCCTAACTCTTTCATTTGCTGCATGTAACAAACTAAGCAAAATACTTTGCTAAATTAATGTTCAAAATTACATTTGCATATGTTAAATGGCAAAAAAATTGTCTCTGCTCAGTAAAAAGGCCTCAGAAAGTTGGTTCTATTTTGAGCTTTGTAAAAGTTTTTTTTTTTTAGTGTGGATACATTTGGAACTTAATTATAATTTTTGATACAATGATTTTACTGTATGGCTTTACTCATTTGTTCTATTATTTGCTTTTCTTGTTGGTTATGTAAGAAAAGAAAAAAAAATCTCTGTTCTTTTTTGAAAGATGCTTTTCTGTTGCAGACAGCTCCAATGTAGACATTTGAACCGATTTCATACAGCTGCTTTGATGTAATGTAATGAATATCGTTTGGACACTTGGTGATGCACTTGATGTAAAGATAAATTGGGTTTATTCACACCACGTCAAACACAAAGTTGTCTAAGCACAAACTTACTGTATAAAGCACGTATATTTTTGGAGCCTTCATTTCTCGTTTCATTCTGATCACATACTTCAATCTAAAGTTCTTTATTAGTTTTCTCTTTGCTAAATACTATTTTTGAACCACTTACATTTTGTTTGCTTAATTTTAAGGGATCTTTTCACCCCTTTGCAACTCTGTTTTTATTATTTTAAATCTGATACAACGTTTTGAAATATGACGTGTCCGGGAGGTTAAAATGGAACTCTCCCCAAAGCCCAATTCAGTCTAAAGGTTACCGTGGTAACCTCATAGATTAGGAAAATCAAGATTTTTAACATTAAAAAGATGTATGTTTTTAATTTAAAAGCTCAGGAGGCAAGATACAGATATAGCAAGACTTACTGTCCCCAGTGCCGCCGGTGAAAAAGCAAATGGTTGTGACGCTGAGAACAGTGTCTGTCACGAGCATTAATCCTTCCGGGCAGCGATAGTCACGGGACTGCGCTGGGTCGTGGCTCCACAAATAGGAAGTCTTGCTCCATCTATAATAGTATTACATGAGTTACAGTCGTATACTGTAGGCTTCTGGAGGGGAGTTTGCCGCTTTAAAACAGAGACTTAATTGCTGCATCTATAGAATTGCTGCATCTATAGAATAGCTAGACTGCAGGGGTCGGCAACGTTTGGCTCTTACCGCTCCTACTTGTGGCTCTCTGCAGGTTGACGATCCCCAGCTGTTGCCTAGGAAGAGAGCAGTGGAGTGGCAGCAGCAGAGAAGGATGGGGACGGGGTCAGCAGCAGCAGAGAAGGATGGGGCGGGGTCAGCAGCAGAGGAGATGCTTGTCTGGCAGCGGAGGGAGGGGGCGGGGTTAGCAGCAGAGGAGATGATTGGCCTGGCAGCGGAGGGGGGGCGGGGTTAGCAGCAGAGGAGATGATTGGGCTGGCAGCGGAGGGTGGGGGCGGGGTCAGCAGCAGAGGAGATGCTTGTCTGGCAGCGGAGGGAGGGGGCGGGGTTAGCAGCAGAGGAGATGATTGGGCTGGCAGCGGAGGGGGGGCGGGGTTAGCAGCAGAGGAGATGATTGGGCTGGCAGCGGAGGGTGGGGGCGGGGTCAGCAGCAGAGGAGATGCTTGTCTGGCAGCGGAGGGAGGGGGCGGGGTTAGCAGCAGAGGAGATGATTGGCCTGGCAGCGGAGGGTAGGGGCGGGATTAGCAGCAGAGGAGATGATTGGCCTGGCAGCGGAGGGTGGGGGCGGGGTTAGCAGCAGAGGAGATGATTGGCCTGGCAGCGGAGGGTGGGGGCAGGGTTAGTAGCAGATGAGATGATTGGCCTGGCAGCGGAGGGTGGGGGCGGGGTTAGCAGCAGAGGAGCCTTGTGATAAGACCCAGAAATAGTTATTACTTCTGATGTCTGCTCCTGGGCCAAAGATGGACCCCCCCTGCTCCACTGACAGGTAGGGTCTGTAAAGACACTGTGCTGGGAGAGAGAGAGAGACACAGTGCTGGGAGAGAGGGACACAGTGCTGGTAGAGAGGGACACAGTGCTGGGAGAGAGGGACACAGTGCTGGGAGAGAGGGACACAGTGCTGGGAGAGAGGGACACAGTGCTTGGAGAGAGGGGCACAGTGCTGGGAGAGAGGGACACAGTGCTGGGAGAGAGGGACACAGTGCTGGGGAGAGAGGGACACAGTGCTGGGAGAGAGGGACACAGTGCTGGGAGAGAGGGACACAGTGCTGGGAGAGAGGGACACAGTGCTGGGAGAGAGGGACACAGTGCTGGGAGAGAGGGACACAGCGCTGGGAGAGAGGGGCACAGCGCTGGGAGAGAGGGACACAGCGCTGGGAGAGAGGGACACAGCGCTGGGAGAGAGGGACACAGTGCTGGGAGAGAGGAACACAGCGCTGGGAGAGAGGGACACAGCGCTGGGAGAGAGGGACACAGCGCTGGAAGTGAGGGACACAGCGCTGGAAGTGAGGGACACAGCGCTGGAAGTGAGGGACACAGCGCTGGAAGTGAGGGACACAGCGCTGGAAGTGAGGGACACAGCGCTGGGAGAGAGGGACACAGCGCTGGGAGAGAGGGACACAGCGCTGGGAGAGAGGGACACAGCGCTGGGAGAGAGGGACACAGCGCTGGGAGAGAGGGACACAGCGCTGGGAGAGAGGGACACAGCGCTGGGAGAGAGGGACACAGCGCTGGGAGAGAGGGACACAGCGCTGGGAGAGAGGGACACAGCGCTGGGAGAGAGGGACACAGCGCTGGGAGAGAGGGACACAGCGTGGGAGAGAGAGCGAGAGAGAGAGACACACAGCGCTGGGAGAGAGAGAGAGACACACAGCCTGGAAGAGAGCGAGAGTCACAGCGCTGGGAGAGAGAGAGAGACACAGCGCTGGGAGAGAGAGAGACACAGCGCTGGGAGAGAGAGAGACAGCGCTGGGAGAGTGAGAGAGAGACATTGCTGGGAGAGTGAGAGAGAGAGACAGTGCTGGGAGAGAGAGAGAGAAACAGTGCTGGGGGAGAGAGAGACAGTGCTGGGAGAGAGAGACAGACAGCGCTGGGAGGGAGAGAAAGACAGCGCTGGGAGAGAGAGACAGCGCTGGGGGAGAGAGACAGCGCTGAGGGAGAGAGACAGTGCTGGGAGAGAGAGACAGTGCTGGGATAGAGGAGACAGTGCTGGGGGAGAGAGAGAGTGTTGGGAGAGAGAGGGAGACACACACAGACCTGGGGAGAGAGAGAGACACACACAGACCTGGGGAGAGAGACAGACCTGGAGTGGGTCACCGTGCTGGGAGAGTGCCACACAGTGCTGGGAGAGTGTCACACCTGCCTGGGGAGAGAAACACAATGCTGGGAGAGAGACACAGCGCTGGGAGAGAGAGAGAGACACAGCGCTGGGAGAGAGAGAGACACACAGCGCTGGGAGAGAGAGAGAGACACAGCGCTGGGAGAGAGAGAGAGAGACAGCGCTGGGAGAGAGAGACACAGCGCTGGGAGAGAGAAAGAGACAGCGCTAGGAGAGAGAGAGAGTCACAGCGCTGGGAGAGAGGGAGAGACACAGCGCTGGGAGAGAGAGAGACACACAGCGCTGGGAGAGAGAGAGACACAGCGCTGGGAGAGAGAGAGAGACACAGCGCTGGGAGAGAGAGACACAGCGCTGGGAGAGAGAGACACAGCGCTGGGAGAGAGAGAGACAGCGCTGGGAGGGAGAGAGAGAGACATAGGACTGGGAGAGAGAGAGACAGCGCTGGGAGAGAGAGAGAGCGCTGGGAGAGAGAGAGAGACAGCGCTGGGAGAGAGAGAGACAGCACTGGGAGAAAGAGACATAGCACTGGGAGAGAGAGAGAGAGACACAGTGCTGGGAGAGAGAGAGACACAGCGCTGGGAGAGAGAGAGAGACAGCGCTGGGAGAGAGAGACAGTGCTGGGAGAGAGAGAGACAGCGCTGGGGGAGAGAGAGAGTGTTGGGAGAGAGAGGGAGACACACACAGACCTGGGGAGAGAGACAGACCTGGAGTGGGTCACCGTGCTGGGAGAGTGCCACACAGTGCTGGGAGAGTGTCATACAGACCTGGGGAGAGAAACACAATGCTAGGAAAGAGACACAGCCCTGGGAGAGAGAGAGAGACAGCCCTGGGAGAGAGAGAGACACAGCGCTGGGAGAGAGAGAGAGAGAGCGCTGGATGAGAGAGAGACAGCGCTGGGTGAGAGAGAGACACAGCGCTGGGTGAGAGAGAGACAAGGCGCTGGGTGAGAGAGAGACACGGCGCTGGGAGAGAGAGAGACGGTGCTGGGAGAGAGAGAGAGACATGGCGCTGGGAGAGAGAGACACGGCGCTGGGAGAGAGAGAGAGACAGCGCTGAGAGAGAGACACAGCTCTGGGAGAGAGAGAGATACAGCGCTGGGAGAGAGAGAGAGAGACACAGCGCTGTGAGAGAGACAGAGACACACAGCACTGGGAGAGAGAGAGACACAGCGCTGGGAGAGAGAAAGAGAGTGTTGGGAGAGACAGGGAGACACACACAGACCTGGGGAGAGAGACAGACCTGGAGTGGGTCACCGTGCTGGGAGAGTGCCACACAGTGCTGGGAGAGTGCCACACAGTGCTGGGAGAGTGTCACACAGACCTGGGGAGAGAAACACAATGCTGGGAGAGAGACACAGCCCTGTGGGGGAGAGAGAGAGACACACACTGACTGCCTCCCCCCTCCCCCCTCCCCCCCCCCCCCCGCAGCCACTGCCAGGATAGTGAGAGAGAGGCCCAATATAAATGTATATATATGTGTGTGTGTGTGTGTGTGTGTGTGTCTTTGGGGGCAGGTAGAGTGTGTATTTGGGGGGTTGTGTAGGTGTTTTTTGGGGGGGGTCGTGTAGGTGTTTATTTGCAGGGGGGGTGGTAGTGTAAATATTTGTAAATGACACAGTTTTGCACAGAAAAACTATGAAAAAAACAAAAATGAAGGGACTTATTGTGACATTCAGTTTATTCCCACCCACATACTTTGTCGTATGGCAATGCTTATACAGTATATACCTATTAGTGTGTGTACAGTATATGTATGTGTTTGTGGGGGTGTAATATTCATGCATGTTTTGCGGCTCTCAATATTTTGGAGAAAAACATTTATTTTTATAAAATGGCTATTCCTTGAGAGGTTGCAGGAGCTAGAGCATGGGAGCGCAAAGTGCGGGGCACGCCCCCCCCAGGGAGGGTGCGAGATTCTCTGCGGGGGGTTTACAGAGGCCCCACGTGCTTCAGGATGGCATTTAGATTAATGCCGGGGGAGCTACAAGGCCTCTGTAAACTTCTGCTTGCCTTGGTTCAGACGCTACTGGTGACACGTCGCCATGGCAACACGGCGTCATGTGATGTCATGACACCAGGATATCAGAACCAAGGTAAGCAGGGGGGGGGGGGGGGGCGAGAGGGGGACGTAGGGAAAAAAGATGCGCTCACCTGATCTAGAGCATTCTTGGGCATGAGCTTCTAATAAAGAGGTGTGTGCTATATTTCAATGCACTTGTTGTTTTGCTTGCCAGGGTTTTAGGCTCTCGCGCATGTATTTAAAAAGTATTTTGAAAATAAAACATTGTTAAAAATGGTTCAGAGGGTTGACTGCCATCACTTCACCGCAGTTCATGTGTACGTTGCAAAGTGAGACTGGGTCATTAATGATAAAAAGGATACACGTAGTAGTAAGTTTGATTAAAATTGGCATAAATTGAGGACAATCCAGAGATAAAAAAATTCTGGACCGTAACGGATCTTTGGCTTAAAAAAAATATATATATATATTTATTTCCCCCCCATACAGTAGGTGGGAAACGGGGGTTTCCAGCGCTTAATCGCGTTAATTTCAGCTCCAGGGACTCCCAGCTCCCTGAGATATGCTGATATCTCATTGCTGTTTAAAGGTCCCATATCATGCGGGGGCTGTAGGAAGCCACATGGAATGATGTTGTAGCTTCTTATTGGCCGGCGGCAGGGCTGCCGACGGGGGGACAAGTATCCCGGGCCCGGTGACTGTGGGGGGCCGGCACTGCAAATTGGACCCGACCTGCGGCCGGGCCCCCGGCTCTCCATCTGATGTAAGTCTCTTCCTCACTCTGTGTGCCGCACCGAGCTTCCTACCTCTGACGGCGCGCGAGTGGCCCCTCTGACGGCGCGCGAGGGGCCCCTCTGACGGCGCGCGAGGGGCCCCTCTGACGGCACGCGAGGGGCCCCTCTGACATTAGCACGCCGGAAGTAAGCTGGGCCTCAGGACTGACAGCGCTGACTTTGTGAGTTAGATGTGGGACACAAAGTGAGGAAGCCTACAAATAATGGAGAGCCGGTGACCGGCCACGACCGGAAACAGGGCCTGGCCTGACCAGAGGTCGGCCCCAACTTGCAGCGCCGGTCACCGGACCCCCAGGCCTGAACGTCCCCAAGTTATGTCTACTTTTTTAATATATGTATTGGGGGTGTGGGGGTCTTTTATATGTATTGGGGGGAGTGGGGGT
Organism: Ascaphus truei; assembly: GCF_040206685.1. Lineage (NCBI taxonomy): Eukaryota > Metazoa > Chordata > Amphibia > Anura > Ascaphidae > Ascaphus > Ascaphus truei. Next base: position 108,807,718 of record NC_134483.1, on the reverse strand, counting down.
CTTTTTAATATGAAATGGGGGGGGAGTGGGGGTCTTTTTAATATGGAATTGGAGGGGGTTGCTATGTATTTTGTGGTGGTGGATTGAGTGAGTGGGGTAATTGATGGAAGGTGGGGGCGAGTGAGAGGAGAGTGTGTGACGGAGGGAGTGAGTGAGGAAAAGAAGGAGATTAGAGTGATACGCAGGGGAGATAAATACATGCAAGGCTGGAGGGGTGTGATTGAGGAAGAGGGAGTGAGACGGAGGTGAGAGACAGACATGGGAAGAGGGGGGGACATAGAGGGGGCTTGTGAGGTGTTAAATGGGGGGGGGTCGTCGCAATACTGCTGACGCTGGGGGGGGGGTTTCGGGAAGTCTATCAGCGGCCCTGGCCGTAGGGACCTTTAAATAGGCATTTTCTGTGCCTAGCAGGAGCTCCTACCGCCAACCCTTGTCCAATGTAAGGCCTGGGACATAGTAAGCACTTAGGTGCTGATGCTTGCTGCCGCTTGCTCAACCAGGAGCTTTTTGCTGTCCTGGCAGAGGAGACAGCAAGCGCGCTTGGGAGGCGGGTATCACTGTGTGTGTGTGTCACTTGGTAGCTGTCAGTGTGTGTGTGTGTGTCACTTTGAAGTGGTGTGTGTGTGTGTGTGTGTGTGTGTGTGTGTGTGTGTGTGTGTGTGTGTGTGTGTGTGTGTGTGTGTGTGTGTGTGTGTGTGTGTGTTTATTATATAATATTTTAAAAATTAAAAAGAAAGACATGCTGTGAGAATAAATTATTTATTAACATTGTGCAACTTTGATAAATATATTCACACACGCACACATATACATACGCACATGCACATGCACACACATACATACACATACACATACACATACATACATACACACACACACACACATACATATACATACATACATGCACACACACACACACATACATACATGCACACACATGCACACACACACACATGCACACACACACGCACATACACACACATGCACACACACCACACAGACATACACACACACACACATACACACACATACACATACACACACATACATACACATATATACACACACATACACATATATACACACACATACACACACACATACATACACACACACACACACACATACACACACACACACACACACACACACACACACACACACACATATACATACACATACACACACACACACACACACACACACACACACACACACACACACACACATACATACATTAACACCCTACATTATCTACAGTTAATATCTGTTTTTTTTTTGTTTTGTTTTTCCCCTCTCTCTACACTGTTTTTGCCATAGATTCCTTTGTATATCAGTATTGCTTGACCTGAAGAAGAGAGGAGAACTCTCGAAAGCTTGTCCTGTGACATAAATTGTTAGTCCAATAAAAAAAGGTATCACCGAATACTGAAGAACTCATTTATTCTGCACATACATACATACATACATACATACACACACACACACACACACATACATACACATACACACACACACACACACCTCTGTGCTGCCTCTGTCTTGTCTGGTAGTTACAATGCCGGACCGGCTGCAGACCCATTGGATGGGAGCGGTCATGTGACCGCTTCCCCGAGCGGCAAATTTCAAACTTGCCTGTCTCGGGGAAGTTTCTCAGCCTCCGTACGCATCAGGGCTTTGTGCATCTGTTCAGCGCGGCTCAGCCCGACTCAGCGACGCTGAGTGCACTATGTCCTGGGCCTAAGGATCTCGGGAGCAGGGGACCACTGTAGTTAAAATCAACATGGTTCAGGTCCAGGGATCCCCTGCTTCAAACCCAGTAAAAAAAAATGAGGTAGGGCCACTTTAACATTATTGCAGAGTGTTTCCCATCCATTTCAATGTAGTTACTTCTGATAGTAACCATTATTTCTGTCAAAAACTATTTTATTGAAAGGAAATCAGGAATGATTCGTTGTACAGTATTCAGGACAATGTTTTAAAGCTGACCATGTACTCAACTCAACCAGTTCAATATAATTATTTTACCACGCTCACTTTCCACAAGTGTGGGATTCTTTTTTTTAATTTTAATTATTCCTCTGTATCTAATGCCAGCGAGGATCCCAGAGGTTTGACTAGTGCTGCATTAAGTTAGAGGAATGCTCCCAATTTTCCAGTTAGGTCAACTGCAAAAATTAAGATATGATAGAGGGCTAGAGGAGGAAATTCATATCAAAACAAATACTCACCATGCCATTATGACAGCGGTCTGCAACAAATGTGCTTCTGTTTTAACTTATGACAATTAATTTCTAAAAGTAATGTAATCTGACAGTGGCAAGATGTTGAAAGGCTTGTGGAGATGTCATACAAGTGACCTTTCTGCCCATGTGTAACCAAAAGCCATTTTTAACAAGGAACCTCAGAAAGAGTGCAACTTCTTTTGTACTTTGTTAATTAGTTATTGATTTGAAACAATGCACTACGAAATATTGTCAGATTAGCTAGACGCCAGCAAGGTCACAGTGTGACAGTCTGGTCCTGATAATCTTTATACTGCACAAGAATTCTCTCTTAACCTTTTGTTCTGATATTTGTTCTTTTGTCCTAGTTTCCTTTGAGCTTTGCTCAGATATGTACATTTTATTCTAAATTATAATGCTTAAAACTGATATTCTGTCATTCTGTCCTGGGTGTTGGAATATTTCATACTGTATACTGATGTGCTTTTTCTTTTATTCTTCACTTCAGTATACTGACATTATTAAAATCAGTGCATTGCAGGAGGACAGGTAAATGCTCATAGTAAGAATACATGAAAGTTTGTTTGACATTGGTGAATTGGATGTACAAAGGTCGAGTAACTTTATTTGCTGTAGAGGAGATTAAACAAAGGTACAAAGGCTAAAAAAAGGGGGGATACAGCAAGAGCTCGGAGTTCGCAAGTAGACAGGACCAAAAGTGTGCAAATCATTGAAGTATAATCTTTTAAAACACAGTGTATTGTTAGAGTGAATCAATGAGGTGAAATACATATATTTTGGATATTTTCAAAGAGGAAAGCTATGAGACATGATGGCCAGTTAGTCTAATATTGCAGTAGTCAAAATGATGAGGGTATTGAGAGTTTGTCTCAGAGTTACTGCAAATGGAGCTTCTATCTTTACCTTACAAATAGCACAATCTGACATGAGTGGAGACTTAGAGGATCAAGGGTGTACTGTCATTCACTATGCCTGAGATGGAGGCAGCGGGATGATTTGTTGGAAAGATGAGACATTCTGCATAGAGTGTGTTCAGTAGAATGGATTTGGGAACTAGTCAAATAGATGTTAAGGTAAAGTTGTGGCTGTTGGAAGGAGAATAGAGTGGGACATTAAGAACCATAACCTTGGCAAGAAGCATGGCACACGGCAAGTGTACGAAATGCAGGTGTAAATGATTTGGTTGTATTGAGAGCAATAAACTGAAGGAGAAATTAAAGCTGGGAAAAGTGACCTCAGGATTTAAGGTCTTAATCTGTATTTGCTGAGCGTGCTGTAATAATACCAGACATTTACAGAATTAGAGATGCATAGAGCAGCAAGTAATTATTATTATTTTTTTAAAGAATTGAAGTACCAGGCCTGGTTTTCAAGATGGAATGAAAAATGCAGTGGCAGAAGGGAAATATATCAAGCGGGGAATAAGGATAGGTGCAACTGCAAAAGATTAGTCGAGATTTAATAAAGTTATCTGTTTTTTTTAAAAAGGTATTCAATAGGTGATATAATCCATCCTTAGTAGCTTGTGAAAATAAATTTGTGATAGTGCAGGTAATAAATACATGAGGGGGATTTCACACATTTTAATTTGATTTCCAATGTTCTATGGGTAAGGGGGGGAGGGGTACAGAAAAAAAAGAAGTGGTGGTTAGAGGGGAAAGGGAAATCTTATTAGGGGAGGGGGGTCCATAAGGAGTATGCATACACTGATAGAGCAAGAACAATAATAAGATGTTATCATATACAGTATGAGGCAGAAATTAGTCACTTATAACCAGAGACCATTAAAACTCCAGGGACACAAGATAATATAGAGCAATTAACGCTTTGGGAGTGGAAATCAACCATGTTTTCAGGAAAAAAACGATGAGCTATTCGTGGTGGCATCAGATGAGCTTTGGATAGTTGGAAGCTGTTGTCAGTCAGCCAGTTTTGCCATACTCGTTGGAATTTAGCACAAAATTCCTGATGAAACTTGTCACTTTCTCCATTTGAAAATGTAACCAAATTTCATTTTTAATATGCGCTAAGGTGCTAAGATCACGCTTCATCCACAAGGAAGCGATTTACACATGTTACTGCAGTCATAATATGTGAGATTATTTTGCAGAGGTTTTTTTTAATCAATATCCTGAATTAGTTTGAGTACACATTACCAGGGGTCCAGCATTCCCTGTGCTAATCTATGAACCTTGGACCACATTTGGTAATGACCATCGAACATGTAGGAAATCAGCATGTTGCCCATAGCCCTTATTGCAAAGAGGAGAAGTACCTGGGTACATCCTCAAGAGCTGTGTCAAATACCACCTGTAAAGAATTTGTTATGCATTTTCTGTGAATGTTGTGCATATAGAGCATTTTGATGTGGCCTCAAAGATATCTTCCTAATCCTCAGCCTCCCATTGGAAAATAAACCTAGACTTGCTCCGAGGGACATAGAGAAATGTAGAGGCATATAGCATCTGCGGTGAACCTGGATTGTGTAGATCTCTTCAAAGGACGACAGAAGAGCAATTAACGCTTTGGGAGTGGAAATCAACCATGTTTTCAGGAAAAAAACGATGAGCTATTCGTGGTGGCATCAGATGAGCTTTGGATAGTTGGAAGCTGTTGTCAGTCAGCCAGTTTTGCCATACTCGTTGGAATTTAGCACAAAATTCCTGATGAAACTTGTCACTTTCTCCATTTGAAAATGTAACCAAATTTCATTTTTAATATGCGCTAAGGTGCTAAGATCACGCTTCATCCACAAGGAAGCGATTTACACATGTTACTGCAGTCATAATATGTGAGATTATTTTGCAGAGGTTTTTTTTAATCAATATCCTGAATTAGTTTGAGTACACATTACCAGGGGTCCAGCATTCCCTGTGCTAATCTATGAACCTTGGACCACATTTGGTAATGACCATCGAACATGTAGGAAATCAGCATGTTGCCCATAGCCCTTATTGCAAAGAGGAGAAGTACCTGGGTACATCCTCAAGAGCTGTGTCAAATACCACCTGTAAAGAATTTGTTATGCATTTTCTGTGAATGTTGTGCATATAGAGCATTTTGATGTGGCCTCAAAGATATCTTCCTAATCCTCAGCCTCCCATTGGAAAATAAACCTAGACTTGCTCCGAGGGACATAGAGAAATGTAGAGGCATATAGCATCTGCGGTGAACCTGGATTGTGTAGATCTCTTCAAAGGACGACAGAAGAGACCCAGGAATGTTCTGAGTGAAGCCCATTAGTTATACTGTATATATCTGAAGAATTCTCGTCTATCAATACCAAGCACTGATACTAATGATTCAAATGATGTAGGTACACAGTTCAGAACTATATCTTTAAACATATACACGTTTGTAGACCACCAGTCTCTAAAGACCAACCTATTAAGACCTGGAGTAAAATTTGGATTGATAAACAAGTAAGTCATTAGAATTTTTACTGGTGATGTGAAATGTAACTTTGTGGAATACCTACAGTTTAAGGTAGTGATCAATTGTGGGGAGTATATTCTTGGTCTTGTCACTGATTATTTTGAGTTGCCATAATAAAGTGTCAATGTCGTATGTCAATGTGGGTTAGAAGAGCAGCTTCAATTTCCACACATAAACTGAGGGTCAGCGTGCCAACAGATCAGTTGTCCGAATTGACCTGCATTATAATAAGCAGACAGGCTTGGTAAACCTAAGCCTCCTTCATTCGAAGGTTGGCATTTTACTACAGTAGTTTGAGATCTCCATTTTTGCCTAGATACATTTTGAGATTTAGGGTTGAAGGTCCTGAATGACGTTCCTGGGGACCGGAATTTGCAGGGTGTAGAAGAGATAAAGTATCCTCATTTTCACAGCGTTTATCCTGACATTCCAGGAGATGTTACATTTGGACCATTGCTGGATTTTTTTTTTTAGCACGAAGCGCTGGATAGTTGCACTGAAATGGAAAAAAAAAAACTCCCGTTGAGGGAATTTCAATGTGGGTTGTCCTTTAGTACAGTACTGTACATCTTTTTAGACAATGAGTCTAAAGCTGCAGGCCAAGCAGCAATATCCTACATGTGTTTTAAAATACTTGTAGCATTTTTTTTCAATTAAAAAACAACTCTAAATTACATTTTTAATGTATTATAATGTAAAAGCATTTTTTGTTTCTATAGCAACCATTTTCAGTGACATCCCCTTCCTCTTCTGAAACAGGCTCTGGCACACCCCTTTTTGAGCCCTGCCGTCTATCTAGCAGTGCACCAATATTATCTAGTGACTGCCTGGTCACATGATCTGCCCCACACAACTTTGTATCTATGGTCCTCTTTTGCTGTACTGGCAGCCATTTAGTGAAACCCCAAGCCTAATCTTCGCCGATCGATCGGCAACTTGGCTTATCATTGTGTGGATTGTATTGATGCACATATTAAGGGGGGGAGGGGGTCGGCAGCTTGAACTGCTGCATTAAGTGCTTTAAGGTGTGAATCAGATATTTGTTTTTAGATTCAAATGTTATGTCACTCTTCTGCCAAATGAATATTGTTTGTATACCATTTGCAATGATTAGCAAATCCAGAGAAATGGTATATACAGAAGTACAACTGTTTTTGTTCCATCACGGCTTGTAGACAAAGGAAAGGAAATCCCTCTTAAAACACTCTTTTTAGTTGGGTAATGTCACTGTCACTTGGGAAGGAGGTAGAAGACGAGAAACAGCTAAGACTAGACAAACTGGGTATTCCAGGACAGGAAATAGTAATAAGATTGTAGCGCTGATCAGTTGTCAATTCCCCCAAAAATGTCATTGTTGACCAGTCAGTAGATTTTGAGTGTTTCTAAAAAAAAATAATCTAGATGATAATTGGATGTTTTTCCATGATGTTTATCCCAAAGCTCATTTTGGATGGGATTGCATCTGTAAACATTACCTGTAAACATTACATAGGCGTTAGTGTACTGTTTTTGCAATCAGACAGAAAACCACCCTGTTTTGCTTTGCAGTTGTGTTCAAAGGTGCTGACACTTGGAATATTCATTGTTTCCTGCTCTTCTACACCAATTTCTGTTTCTCATTACAAACCGGAGACCGTTTGTTTAGATACTGGAAACATAAACATGGATTATTGTTTTTGTGGAAATTGAGAAAAATTGGAGTGTTAATGTTTATTTAGTGTAAAATGTACACATTAGGCTAGCTAGACCTCAATCAAGAAAAACTGTAATCGGCATGTTTTCATGATTGGTAATAATTGTGCATTTAATATATCAATTAAGTATTCAAGTCAAAGCGTACTAAATTATGGACTAAATGAGTTTCCTTTTTGTGCCCCCCATGATCATTGTTCTACAGCTCTCTGTTATCCAACTGTCACTTCCTGTGATGTCAGATGTACCATTTCATAACACCAGATGGGGGAGTTTGAAAATAATGTGGTTTTAATATAACGTTTTGAATAGGTCTGTGATACCTGGAACATCCTGTAGTATAAATGATATCATCAAAGCTGTAACATGGTAAATCCCTGTTCTATTTAAAATAACAAAAAGATGATCTCACGGTGTTCAGTTCTGGATGAGTTCAGTTCATGCTGCATGAGACAGAGCCCTAAAACGTGAGACTCCAACAAGATTCTTGACAGGACTGATCAATATCTACAGCTTGGAGAGAATAAAGAGGAGAATATGATGGGAACTGAGGGAATCATGTGTAGCCATGCCATCTGTGGCTACTAGTTTGCTTCCCTCCTGGCAGTAAGCCCTGGTACAAGCAGGCCTTGCCAGTAGTTGATATGGGGTTTTGCCCCTGCGAGGAGCTGCACTTGAGTGACGGCGGGAGGCGGTGACATCAGGCCTGGACTTGACCAATCATGAGCCAGACCTGGTGACCTCCTCCTGGCAGTACTTAAGCGCAGGGCCGCCCCAAATGTAACAGTGCTTTTCCCCACTTGAGGAAGGCAGGTCACTCAATGGAGAGGCTGAGTATTGGGCCTTCTCCAGTCCTCTTCCATCCAGAGGAGAGTGAATGTGGACCATATCTCTGCCTCTGCTAGGGAGGCATTGAAGAGCTTGGATTGCTTTGGGTGCCCTTGGCCTGTAGTGAAGGTCCAGGGACCATCCTTCAGTGGGTAGCTGAGTTACTGCATCGGGCAGAACCCTGCCTTGTTACTGTGCTGTACAGTGAGAGACAATAAACCGTTCCTGTTGTTATACCTCCTGCCTGGTGCGTGACCTTACTGGGGGGAGAGGTAATAGTTCTACCGTGTAAGATCACCTTCAGTTCCTGGAGCCTACAGTAAATGGAGGCGCTGCACTGCTAAAGAGATATGTAGGGTATGAACCCCAGAAGTCTAGACCTGTGTCCCCGCAATCACCGGCGGACGACTCGTCCCTCCTGTTACCAGCAGGTATCATGCACCACACGACCAGTAATGGCCGCATCTCCCACTGGGTGGGGGAAACACCGTTACACATGCTTTAGAGAAAAAAAAGAATCAAGAGGTCATGCTCTAAAACTGGAGCTATGAAGGGCATTTTGAAAAGGATCAACTGACCACTTGTTGCCTAATTGCAAGGAAATACAGACCGTGAGTCAATGTGTACTGTATGAGTGCTGTTCTCCAATATTTGTGACTTTACCTCTAACACTGGAGAGTGGGAACTTCATGAGAAATGTGAGGAAGTGCTTCTTCACAGACAGGGTGGTAGATTCATGGAAAAATGGAGGTACAGTAAGTGAATAAAAAAATTGTGTGGGAAAGACACAAGGTTATCTAAATATGAAAGAACATTAAGTTTCCACACACACTGCTGTCACTTCCTATGTTGCTGTTTTTCTACTTCATGTTTTACAAGGTATAGCCAGCCTTAACGCTCTTAGGACTGGAAACAAAATGGAAAATATTGTATTTTACTTCTCTGATGAGCTCCTTGTGGAGAGTAAGTAGCGTGTTATTATAGAAAAAAGTGTTATGTATGTGTAATTAGACATAATGACTGACAGCTTTTCAGTAACAGTCAGCATTTATTTTTTCAATTTCAATATAGGATCTTTGCCAACAAACCTAGACTCAAGTTCTAAGCAGAAGCGCATTGGTCACTTGTTTCTGCTTTCTTTCTTTTATGCTTTCCCAATTTGAAAGGCGAACGAATCACGTTTTTATTTTCTTGCAACTGGTCTTGATTGCAGTAAAGGTTTTACAAACGGGAAGATAAAAGTTCACCCTCCGATCTCCAAAAGATCGTGCCAGTTACCATCTTTCGGTGGAAACATTTGAAAGTATTTTCCCTGGGGCTTCAAGTTTCGATTTGTGTATTAAAAACAGAGAAGTGTGACAGACTGGAGTAAACGTTGCGTGAATACAGTAAAGGTGCAGTCCAACATGGCTTAAACGGGCTTCTGTTGACAAATCCGAATACCATTAACCTGTTGGGTGACTCGTGACGAACCTGATGAGGACAGACATGACGGGGGCTTTATGGTATTCAGGGTATGTCATGCTATAATTTATTTCTAACGTTTTCTAGGTGGAACGAATGTTCACCATTCCATTAGAATTGAAGTGAAGCACCCTTTCCCTTCTGTTCGCGTCACTGGGGGTCGTTGGAAACCATGTGACTGCTACCCCAAGCGATCACTTGGTCCCGATCTCGGAAGTCCAGTGGCACTCACGTGTTGCTGATGTTCAGGCCCTAATGGGTTAAAGCAAGAATTCTTGTCCGGGAGAGAGACTATGGCCACTGGGGTTAGCCCCATTCTGGTGGTCAATAGAAAGCTGTAATATTGTCGTGAGATGACATGGCAGCTTCTGATTGGTAGACTTGGCAGCCATTTTTGTTTTTCTAGGAAGTAGTGGCAAAAGAACAACAAAAAAAAACTTAACTGCTAATGATCATATAAAATATGAAAGGAAATGATATATGTAGCAGCAATTGCAAAGGAACGAGGATGAGAGATTCTGTAGGTTAGACATCAGATTGCGAAAATCACAAAGAAGGCTACTTCTTTAGCCTCCTTCAGCAAATGTTTCTTATGTTAATAATAGAACATATACTGTATATTAGAAAATGCTGAAGTACTTCATAAAGAACAGTAGGATCAAGATGCAAAGGGGAAAAAAAGGCAATGCAATCCCCATGTAATTGGACAAATTTTATATCGTCGTCATTTGAAGAGTGTCAACCTTGGTCCTGTTGCTTTCTGAGGGTCTAAGATAAAACCTGAAAAAATGGCAAACTGCAGTTGCATTGTCCCCTCCTGCTATGTACCGACCCCTAATGGGTACCGGAACTAGGGAAGGGCTGCAAGCTTTCTCTTCTCATCAGGTTTTCTGCCGCTTTGTCTCTGACTGTCCAATAGTATTGGGCATTACTGCTGTTATTATGATCATTACAAATCCAAAATGAAGATTGTGAGTCTACCATAGTAAGGTGCAGCTAATGTGTTCTTTAAATATTATATACGTTATGAAGGCCAGCCATATACCAATCACTAAAATATGAAATCCACAATTGTTCCTGCTGTGTAGTTATACAGTTGTAACTGGCAATTCCATTGGATATCCGCATTCAAACTTTACAGTGTCGGGTTTGCAGGAGAGAATCTGTCACATTTGGCAACAGTACAGGAAGTATGTGAACCTGTCACGGCTAGCAGTCTCAAAGGGCGAACTGCTTTGCAGCAGCTAATTAACCTTAGAAAATAATTACACAAATATGCAAATGTTGTTTAGGTAATTCCATGTGTTATCAGCTCAGGTAGTCCATCATAACTGCAGACCTCGCCGTGCCTAGGTGTTAGAATCTGCACTGGTTGATAAGGCTTTGTTTCTTGCATTGCTCTAACTTGGTATTTAACAATTAATGACCTGTAATATTACATTAATAAATTCAAATTGTTGTTCTTTAGAGGCAACAGAACATAACAGTATATTTGCACTGCTAACCTATATACATTAATGTAAAAAAATAAAAATCTAATAACTTCATGGATTCTTTATGACCTAAAAAAAAAAAACACGTGAGAAATCTTTGTACAGCAGGTGTTAAATAATTCAGTTTTTTAAAAGTAGGAAATAAGAAGTTTCTTAAGCTCATACAGTATTTCAAATGTAAAGTTTTCCAATGCCATTTGCCTGCAATGGTGTTTTCAATGAAGACCAGAGATTGCTTTATGGGAGCTTGTGCACATAAAGTAGATGCCAGTGTTCTTATGGTCTTGTCATCAAGGATGTGTGGGGCACCTGTTTGTGAGTGCTGGAGTCGGTGGCACAGCTAGAGATGTGTGGGCCCCCGGGAAACATTTTTTTCAGGGCCCCCTCATGTCTCTCTATTTTCTCCCACTCATGTGTCCCTCTCTCGGCCCCCCCTCACATCTCTCTCTTTTCCCTTCATGTTGCTCTCTCTCCCCCCCCCTTGTCTCTCTTCCCCCCCCCCTTGTCTCTCTTTCCCCCCTCATGTCTCTCTGTCTCTTTGCCCACCCTCATGTCTCTCTGTCTCTTTGCCCACCCTCATGTCTTTCTCTTTTCTCTCCCTCATGTTTCTTTTCCCTCTTATGTACAGTATTTCTCTCTTGTACTTCATTTTCTCTTTGTCTCTTCCTTCCTGTATTCTTCCTTTTCATGTCTGTTTTTACCCCTGCGATTTAACCCTTTCCTCTCACCTTTCCCAGCCAGTTTCCCCGGCTGCAGCTCTAACCCAACGCTGCACTACTCGAGGCCCCGCCCCCTGACCCAGGCCCTGCCCACCTACAGAGTATCTGCAAAGGAAGGGATTTCCCCTCTGCCCTTCCTACTGCATTTTTTGACAATTTGATCCTGAGAGATCAAGAAAAGACCTTACAAAATTGCACTCTATGATAGTATACAGTACTGATAATGTTCTGATAATTTTGCCACTTAGACTCACTCCAAGAGGTAAGGTCTGTTATTAAAAACCAAAAAAATAACATTTTATTACATCAAAAAAATATGTGACATAGTGAGATAAATTAAAAAAATTAACTAAAATCACCCAGGGAGGATACCCTCCCTTCTCCCCAGTTGTTACCCTCCCCTCCTTCCCCCCTCCCTCCCCACTCTCTCCCCCCTCCATGTCCTCTCCTCTCTAGCCTTCTCTCTCTGAAGGCCCCCCTGTACGACAATCAAGGTTGTCAATCTTTTTCCCCCAAAATGTAAAAACTTTCTTGTATTTGGCTGTACAGTGTGTATGACAAATTATTGTTTTATTACTGCCTAATAAAACTATTTGAAACAAACAAAAAAAAAAAATTAACTAAAATCCCCGTAGCAGGAGTAGTAGGAATTTTTCTGTAGAAAAAAGTTAGGGCTAATTGAGAATAATTTATAACCTTATATGTTTTTAGCCCAGTTTCCTACTGCGACAACCAAAACATGCATCCAAATATGCTTTCTCAAAAAGGGAATACTTTTCCAAAAAGAAGATCCATGTGATTCCTCTGTTGTTAGCTGTTTGTGATAATGGAAAACATCAGGACCATTAATCTCCAATTGATTTGGAGTCCCTAGTGATTTTTCCGTTATCAATAGGTGATCTTAGATCATAGATACAGACTATAGGTATAATACTATAAACATTCTATTTATGACACATAGGTTAACCATCTTAGCAAAAGGACATATTGTCATAGTATATTAAGTCCTTTAGTTGGTATCATGTACAATCAAGGTATATGTAAACCCTTGATTATTCTCATACTTGTATCCTTAGTGTTTCTGAATGAATAGTATAATGTCTTATGTTGGAATTAAAGACATTCGTAATCACTAGTCTCTAGGCAAACAGTGAAATGATTCTGCACTGGGTCAGAATAGTAACAAGTTGGTAAGTACAGATTAATGCCTCTGATAAATATAGCCTTGCTCCTTATTTTCAAATACAGAGAAAACAAGCATTACTCTAAGATTCTATGTAAGACATATATACATATGAGGGCATTTTCATCATAACCCTCATATATATTCACAGTGTAGCCGTGTGTCTGAATCACGAGTATGCTAGTGTGTATTATAAAGCATGCTATATGTGGTCTCTAGTCTGTTATGCCTCGGCGGGCCTCTAAAACAAACAGTTCTGCCTTGGCGGGTCAGAATAAGCCGTGGCTGGTAATACAAGCCGTGTTTCTGGTGGTTGGTGTCGCTCTCCGGTTACGTCATAGTTTGTGACGAGCTACTCCGTCGACGCAAGTTTCGAGAGATTGACTCGCTTCTTCCTACTGCATCTCAGGGCCCCGCTCACTGACCCAGGATCGCCCACCTGCAGAGGAAGGGATTTCCCTCTCTGCCCTTCCTACTGCATCTCAGGGCCCCGCTCACTGACCCAGGCCCGCCCACCTGCAGAGGAAGGGATTTCCCCTCTGCCCTTCCTACTGCATATCAGGGCCCCGCTCACTGACCCAGGCCCGCCCACCTGCAGAGGAAGGGATATCCCCCCTGCACTTCCTACTGCATCCCAGGGCCCCGCTCACTGACCCAGGCACGCCCACCTGCAGAGGAAGGGATTTCCCTCTCTGCCCTTCCTACTGCATCTCAGGGCCCCGCTCACTGACCCAGGCCCGCCCACCTGCAGAGGAAGGGATTTCCCCTCTGCCCTTCCTACTGCATCTCAGGGCCCCGCTCACTGACCCAGGCCCGCCCACCTGCAGAGGAAGGGATTTCCCTCTCTGCCCTTCCTACTGCAGCTCAGGGCCCCGCTCACTGACCCAGGCCCGCCCACCTGCAGAGGAAGGGATTTCCCCTCTGCCCTTCCTACTGCATCTCAGGGCCCCGCTCACTGACCCAGGCCCGCCCACCTGCAGAGGAAGGGATTTCCCCTCTGCCCTTCCTACTGCATCTCAGGGCCCCGCTCACTGACCCAGGCCCGCCCACCTGCAGAGGAAGGGATTTCCCTCTCTGCCCTTCCTACTGCAGCTCAGGGCCCCGCTCACTGACCCAGGCCCGCCCACCTGCAGAGGAAGGGATTTCCCCTCTGCCCTTCTTACTGCATCTCAGGGCCCCGCTCACTGACCCAGGCCCGCCCGCCTGCAGAGGAAGGGATATCCCCCCTGCACTTCCTACTGCATCCCAGGGCCCCGCTCACTGACCCAGGCCCGCCCACCTGCAGAGGAAGGGATTTCCCTCTCTGCCCTTCCTACTGCATCTCAGGGCCCCGCTCACTGACCCAGGCCCGCCCACCTGCAGAGGAAGGGATTTCCCCTCTGCCCTTCCTACTGCATCTCAGGGCCCCGCTCACTGACCCAGGCCCGCCCACCTGCAGAGGAAGGGATTTCCCTCTCTGCCCTTCCTACTGCAGCTCAGGGCCCCGCTCACTGACCCAGGCCCGCCCACCTGCAGAGGAAGGGATTTCCCCTCTGCCCTTCTTACTGCATCTCAGGGCCCCGCTCACTGACCCAGGCCCGCCCGCCTGCAGAGGAAGGGATTTCCCCCCTGCACTTCCTACTGCATCTCAGGGCCCCGCTCACTGACCCAGGCCCGCCCACCTGCAGAGGAAGGGATTTCCCCTCTGCCCTTCCTACTGCAGCTCAGGGCCCCGCTCACTGACCCAGGCCCGCCCACCTGCAGAGGAAGGGATTTCCCCTCTGCCCTTCCTACTGCAGCTCAGGGCCCCGCTCACTGACCCAGGCCCGCCCACCTGCAGAGGAAGGGATTTCCCCCCTGCACTTCCTACTGCATCTCAGGGCCCCGCTCACTGACCCAGGCCCGCCCACCTGCAGAGGAAGGGATTTCCCCCCTGCACTTCCTACTGCATCTCAGGGCCCCGCTCACTGACCCAGGCCCGCCCACCTGCAGAGGAAGGGATTTCCCCTCTGCCCTTCCTACTGCAGCTCAGGGCCCCGCTCACTGACCCAGGCCCGCCCACCTGCAGAGGAAGGGATTTCCCCTCTGCCCTTCCTACTGCATCTCAGGGCCCCGCTCACTGACCCAGGCCCGCCCACCTGCAAAGGAAGGGATTTCCCCTCTGCCCTTCCTACTGCAGCTCAGGGCCCCGCTCACTGACCCAGGCCCGCCCGCCTGCAGAGGAAGGGATTTCCCTCTCTGCTTCCTTGCAATGTTCCGCCGACAGGGGGGGGAGACAGCGGGTCCTCCAAGAGTGCGGACCCCCGGGCTATAGCTTCGCCCCTGGCTGCAGTGTTACAAAGAATACGAAGAGTGGCTACGCTCATTGTCTCATGGAATAGCACTGCTGAGCAGATACGTTACTTAATTTGCCACTTGCATTCATGAATAAATGTAACAAAAAATGTGAGATTTGAAACCTGTGCTTCTCTGTTATCGTTTGACTTTGCACATACATTCTAGTGATAATGTGCAGAAAGGTGCGCTCAAAATTAAATTGGGATTTGTGACAATGTTATGAAATGGTTTATGGGTCAACCAAATAGTTTAATTGCTAGGAGCAAGTGCTCTAAACTAGAAGGTGCAGCTAGTAAATAAATGTTAGCTCAAGAACATCAATGTAGAAGTGGTAAAGGAATATACCAGCGCAAACTTCAAAAAAAGATTCTTTAGTAAGATATAAAATAAACACATGATAAAACAGCACATATGCAAGTGCTACAAAAAGAATTGGCAGCGATACAACGTTACCAAGCTCCCAGCGACATCACCAGATGGGTTGAAGTTTCTGGAGAAGAGCACCAAGCTTTAGCGGAAGGTTGTAGGTCCACACACATATAAATGGTATAGCCGGAAGAGAAGGCACCCGCTCCTGGATAGGTATTACGAACGGTCCCGTTAGAAATGGAGGAAAGAGAAGCACATATATAATGGTAATATTATAGCACCACATTCATTCTAGGCTAAAAATGACGTCACCACGCATGAATATTTTGTTTTCTTTCAGGCCGTTGTCATGTAAAAATCATTCTCCCTAATGTGGAATCTGAAAATATAGAAACTGAAATGTAATCCATAGGATCATTTGTCCGATCGCTGATATAGACTTTTTTTTTTTTTTAAATCCACCTCTTTAATTTTTGTTATTACTTTCTTTGGTTCTTCTGTATCTTCTCCCCTGGGTGTTTTAACCATGTTGTAGACTTCTGTAGTTTTGAGTAAAATTAATACTCTTCCCTTGTTGTTAAGGTACTAAACAATACAGGGGTGATTATATTTATTTCCCCATGAACTGCATTCTGACCTGTCCCAGTACACTGTCCGATTAGACTTGTTCTTTTACTGCATTCTCATGTGGGAAGATAAAAGGGACGCACCTAATTGGCGCATTTGGATGTCACTAACCAGAATCTTTGTCTGTAGCTTAACCACTGTATGATGTGTGACAGTGGGACGAATGAACAGTTTTGGGAATCTCTGGAAGACATACAAACATATTAATAACCATTAGGGTTGGGGTTCCTTACAATGTATCTGATCTCTGACGCGCTATTAGAGAGGGCTGGGGTTCCTTACAATGCATCTGATCTCAGACGCTATTAGAGAGGGTTGGGGTTCCGCAGAATTTCACAATATAATTATAGGTTCCTTAATAAAAAAGGTTTTAAACCACTGCTGTAAAGTAAGATATGCATTTCCATAGTAATGCAAGTTGAGTAAAACCTCCCCCCATCAACCTCTTTTAGGGGGTTAGTTACCATAGCTCAAGAGTGCGCAAACTGGGTGGCGCAATAATTTCTAAGGTGGGCACGGCAGTTACAGAGGCCCCGCGCCCTTTCCCAAGGCATTTAAATTAGAGGCCTCTCTAACTCCCTTACCTGCTCTCTGTCACCATGAGGTGGTCGCCATGTCAATGCAGCATCAAATGACGCCGCGGGGTCATGTGACGTGACGAAACACCATGGCAACGCGCGTCAAATGATGCGGGGTGACGTCACATGACCCGCGGCGTCATTTGACGCCGGGTCCTTGGAGACGGGGGCGCCAACACTGCGACTGCCAGGCAGGGGGCGCAGCTCATGAAGTTTGCGCACCCCTGCCGTAGATCATAGCTATAATGGCAAATTTGTTGCAGTGCAGTCAGTCTTCTCTGATAAATTCATTTAATTACAAGCCGGAAAATGTTTTTGTTTTTTTAAAGTATAGTGCATGGGATTGTGCCAAGATGGATAAATATATGTTCAATAACATGCAGGACTAATTAGAATACAGAAGTTTTAGGAGACAGTTGGGGAATAGAGCCTGATATGTTACATTTATGCAGCTCTATTATAGAGTAATTCAAGGCCAGATTGATGACATAATATTTTGGGCAATGTAGAGTGTCATTTATAGCTCTGTCATTAAAACAACATTCCATGGTAGCATGATTGTCAGATATAAAATACTACAACAGATATGAGACAAATATTTTTTAGCACTAAATATTCATGGTTTGTTGTTTTGTCTAAACCACAATTAGGTACTTTTATTGTGGTATCACTGTCAGCCATCAACTCATGATGGAAGTGACTCATTCAGTGCAAGAGGGGCATTTTGTAGCACTTACTATGGTAATTTTCAACCAGGGAGACATGCCACCTAAATGTGCCTCATACCTACCTGATGGGTTTACCATGGGAAAACCTACTAAATTGTAATGTTACGGTCATCGTAACACTGTAAATGTATAGGCAATTGAAGTTTAAGGTTTTGTAGTCATTAAGTATTTCATTTTTCCAACGGTTGCATGGAAGCTGTTATACACTAAGGCTGCGGCCAGGCAGGGAGCGGGTGCGCTGGCGCTCGTGCGCTGCGCCCTGCTCGGCCGGGCTATTCGTGGCCGGCTGGGGGCGCGGCCAAGACGTCACGGAGCTGAGGGCGAACCGCTCACGTGACGTGCGAGCGAGCGGCAAATTCAAACTTGCTTGCTTGACCAGCAGCTAAGCGTCGCGCATGCTCAGGCGCGTGCTCACGCTGGCCGCACACACATTGCCGCAATGTGTTTCATCGCGGCCAGTCTGTGCACGCGCACCCGCTCAGAGCCACCCTGGCCGAGGCCTTAACCTTTGAGACAACAATGTTTTGGGTGCAGGGTGGTCTCAGGAATTGAATCACGTGAGAAAACAAAACAAATGCTGGTTTACCAATAGAAATGTGTACAGTTTTCAAAAGCAAGGTTTACACCCAGCTTCATGAAGCTCTGTTATGGGTTAACGCACCCAAACGGGCATCAACGCCAGTTCATTTGAATGGAAAGGAAAGCTTGTTCTGGTGCGTTAACTGGTATAGGAGCCTTATGAATAACCCCCTTCGAGAGCATACTGTTCTATACAGTAGCTGTGCTAACCACAATGTTCCTTTACTCCTAGGATAATGGCTCTCCCGAAGAACATGCCTTATATGTGTGGGACAATTTCATTTCCAAAGCACTTGCCGAGAACGTGTTTTTTGTGGCTCACAGTTATGGAGGACTTGCATTTGTAGAGCTGGTAAGACTTGTCTTCATTTTTGAATGTGCTGTTGATTTTTATGTAAATTAAACACTGTTTAGGTGTCTTGCTAGCCCTGTCCATTATATCAGGGGATTCATTATCTAAGCATGTCTATTCCTTGTTTGTATCTAAAATGTCTGCGAAAGAGACCTGGAAGTTTTACTTTGTACATTAAAAAGGTACTCTCCATCACAGAGAAACCTAAACCGGGTACGTTTGGTTAAGGGCACATTAGTACTTAATAGTTTACTATTGTTATAAAGTGTATGCTGTATCCTACATAGTAGGACAATATAGGAAAAACAATAATTCAATGATCTTATGCATTTTTTTTATATTTAACGCCCAAAGGGGAAGAGATTTTGCAAAGTGCATATCCATTTTTTTTTATATACACTATTTACATTTTATTTTTGGTTGGGCTGTTTAGAATGATTTATTTAGCTGTAAATTGCACCCGGAAAAGTTGATTTGTAAATGGCCAGTTCCGATAGTTATTCATGCATAGTAATACTGTGTGTTTGTGAATGGAAAAGATATATAGTTACATAGTAGTTACATAGTTACATAGTAGATGAGGTTGAAAAAAGACATAGGTCCATCAAGTTAAACCTATGCTAAATTTAGACAACAGATACTTTATCCTGTACCTATACTTACTTATTGATCCAGAGGAAGGCAAACAAAAAATTCCATTAAGGGGAAAAATTAATTCCTTCCTGACTCCAAGAATTGGCAATCGGATGAATCCCTGGATCAACATCCTTCCCATGTATACTTATTTGGTATATCCCTGTATACCTTTCCCATCTAAAAAGATGTTCAACCTTTTTTTGAACAAATCTATTGTATCTGCCATCACAGTCTCCATGGGTAATGAATTCCACAATGTAACTGCCCTTACTGTAAAGAACCCTTTCCTTTGTTGCTGGTTAAATTCCCTTTCCTCCAACCTTAAGGGATGGCCCAAGTCCTTAGTACTGCCCGTGGGATGAATAGTTCTTTTGAAAGCGCCTTGTATTGTCCCCGAATATATTTGTATATAGTTATCATATCCCCTCTTAGACGCCTCTTTTCTAATGTAAATAAATCTAATTTAGCTAGCCTCTCCTCATAAGTTAGATTGTCCATCCCCTTTATTAATTTGGTGGCTCTTCTCTGCACTCTCTCTAGTTCCATAATGTCTTTTCTTAGGATTGGTGCCCAAAATTGTACTACATATTCAAGGTGTGGTCTTACTAGTGCTTTGTAAAGGGGCATAATTATGTTTACTTCCCTTCCATCCATTGCCCGTTTGATGCAAGATAAGATCTTGTTTGCCTTTGCAGCTACTGCATGACATTGGGCACTATTGCTAAGCCTGCAGTCTACAAGCACTCCTAAATCCTTCTCCATCAAGGATTCCCCCAATATATCTCCATTTAATTTGTAAGTCGCCTTTTTATTCTTGCATCCCAAATGCATAACCTTACATTTATCTGTATTAAACCTCATTTGCCATTTACCTGCCCACGTTTCCAGTCTCTCCAAGTCCTTCTGAAGAGAAATTACATCCTGATCTGATTCTATTAAATTACACAATTTAGTATCATCAGCAAAGATGGAGACTTTGCTCTCGATCCCAACCTCAAGGTCATTAATAAACAAGTTAAAAGCAGGGGTCCCAGTACCGATCCCTGAGGTACTCCACTCACGACTTTAGCCCAACCTGAAAAAGTTCCATTTATTACAACCCTCTGTTGTCTGTCCTTTAACCAGTTTTCAATCCAGGTGCATATATTATTACCGATTCCAATTTTCTTTATTTTGTACACCAACCTCTTGTGTGAAACCGTATCAAAAGCCTTTGCAAAATCTAAGTAGACCACATCAACGGCATTGCCCTGGTCTAAATTCCTACTTACCTCCTCAAAGAAACAAATAAGGTTAGTTTGACAAGATCTATCCTTCATAAATCCATGCTGACTATTACTAATAATTTTGTTTTCCATTTGATATTCCTGAATATTATCCTGTATTAAACCTTCAAGTAGTTTCCCTACTATTGAAGTCAGGCTTACAGGTCTGTAATTTCCCGGTTGTCATCAAGCTCCCTTTTTAAATATAGGCACCACATCTGCTTTACGCCAGTCTTGTGGTACTGAGCCTGATGTACTTGAAGGGAGCAGCAATTCTGACAGAAAATAATTGGGCTTTTAGTCATTGGTCCCTGTGTATCATGTGATTCATTAAGGCAAGATTCCTTTTCCAATACAAGAGGGGCTCACCGTATTATGACTTGGTTTTTATTTATAAAGTGCCAATGTACTCAAACTTTTCAGTGTGTGCCCCCCCTGCCTGCTCTCCTTCTCCCCCCGCCCACTTTACCGGGTGTCCAGCATCTTCTGACATCATGCCGCGTTACCATGGCGACACATCGCTGGATGCCACCGGACACCAGGTAAAGAAAGTTACGGAGGCCTCGCGCGCTCCTCGGCATTTCATTTAAATACCTTGGGGAAGAGCGTGGAGCCTCTAGCCGCCGCGCACACCCCTGTTTGCACACCCCTGTTTGCACACACCTGCTCTGGTGTATAGTTATCCTAATAATACAAGAACAGAAATGATAGACAGCACTCAGGGTCAGATAGAAAAATATAGTATAGCTAAATGCAGGGTGCAAAGGAACATAAGGGAAGTAGGGAAGTACCTCTTGTTCCTTTTGGACAAGGGGGGACGGGCCTGAGGAAGGGGTTTGTCCCCGAAACGTTGCCCCCCTGTTTATCCCCCATTGTGTACACCCTCCCCCCCCTTTTTTTTCTTCACTTCCACATTTTCCCAGTTTTTTGCTATTTTTTAGTGTGTTTTGTTCTATTGTGTTGGTGTCACTTTGCTCCTTGTATATAACGTGTGCATTTATTAAATATTCATTTGATTTGGCATTTCCCACTTGTTGCTACTTTTCCTACAGTCAGAGCGTGCTGGAACTATTAGCTTTGTTGGTTATCCTAATAATATAATGGCAATTTGACACATGCTATGATACAAAAAGCAGTCTAAAATCGCCACTTCTAATAATCTACTTTAGTGTATGGAAAGATGGACATTACTGTACACAGGTTTGTTTTTTTAAGTATGTTTTGCATTTTAAGGCTTTATGCCCTTTGGAATTGCCAACCAAGAAAGAGATAAAGTTCCTAATACCCACAAATGCTGACGAGGAGAAACAGTAATGCCATTCAGGAAATGGAGGCAGCTTATAACATTATACATGTGCAGCAGCAATATACATGTCCTAGAGGCCTCTAGGAACACTGACATTGTTAAAGGCGTAGTCCCAATTACAACCCTAGTGAACTAATGGCCGTGATTATTTTAATACAAGTGTTTAATATTGGGGGGGAGGGGAAAGTATTTTGAAATTATTTGCTAGATTCTGAAAATGTTTCTTTGTTTTTAATTACGTAAGAAATGAGGTCTGACGGGGTGATTCATGTTTACTGCACCTCAATGAGACAGGTCAGGTAATCAGATTTATGAACACCAGCTTCGGAGCTGAACGCAATGTAGGAAAGGGAACTAATATGGAAGAGATGAGGTCAGTGATCTCACCTACACTTCAGACTACTATGTTTGTAAATATACTCAGCATAAACTTTCAAAAATGATTGGAAAATAATGTGTGTTGTAGTACTTAATTGGCTCATTTTAACCTACTGCTTGTGTCACAGACATTAGTGTGCCTTTTCATATATTATATATTGCAAAGCACTCAAAAATACATTTATCAACTGAAGCTAGACTTGGTTTCAGGCTCATTGAGCACTCATCTGGACAGCGATAATGTTGTGTGGTCTTTTGTTACTTGGTCCATGCATAGAGAGGTGCTAGGTCATTATCATTTGTTTTTTATTATTGTTTCATATTCATAGCCTTGTTTTTTAGAGAGCGACTTGACTTTAATTTTCAAACATGTTCATGTCACGAAACACACCTAAAATATAACATCTTAAAAAAAAATCTCATTGGATGCAGATGTTGACATTTTTCATGTTTAAGACATGAAATAAAACATTTAGCAGATTCCGTATTTTGATCAGATACATTAAAACACATATTTATTCATTGCTATCAAGTAGATATATTTGGTTATTTGAATGTGCAGTTCAATTTAGTAACATTTATTGGAGTTACAGTACATACAGTAAAGTGAACGATTGCAGCGTTTAACACATGCTGCAATTCTAAAAGCAACAAATGGCACGTATACAATCCATACTGGGGCTACCTAGGTGCTAGCACTAAACTGTGGAAAGAACACAACAGCATTTGCAAAGTTGCTGTGACCTGTGCTGAATAGAACTAAAAAAACAAAAACAAAACTGGGTTGGCTCCCAATTACAATCAATATTTCTTAAAAATGTTAGGAAAAAGGAAGGGTTTTACAAATTGTGCGTGGTTTTTATCTTAAGGAAAAGTAAATCCTATTTTATTCACTGCAACACCATGTTTCCACTCTGCTGCCAGAGGTGTACAATTTACTTACAAAGCATACTCACTCAAGTCTGCTCTCCAGGTAAATGGCCACAGGGCCCGAAACGTTGTCTTGCTTCAGTTAATTGAGGCATTTTAAACAGGTGGACTTCTGAATTTTTGAGTGCTGCTCAGTAAATTGCGTGCTTTGTGTTACTTCATATAAGGATGCACATTTTAGTTAGAATGCTGAGAAGTCCTGTGTAATGGGGAGTTTGGCGTCAGTCTCACATTGGCAGGTGACACCATGCCAAGGCAGACAAAGGAAGTTGTACTCTCCTGTACAAGTGTTCATGTTTATCTTGATATTATTGGACAGGAACAATGTTTGGGATCCCTGCATGGTTTCTAATGGCTGAAAGACAAAACGCATAATCTAATCAGAATTCTGGTACTCTTCATGGATGGATAATGGAATGATGTGATTTCTGCTAAAAACAGCATTTGTAGCCCTACTCTACAAAGTATTTTAGTGAAATGCAGTCTAATTACTGTACTGTATATAGGACATCGCCACAACAATATTACAGATGTTTCTTTAGTTCCGCACTGCATGTTTACGCTGTGAATCCAAAACTACCCACTTTTTGTAATAGAAAATATTTTCATCCTCTACATATTGTTGATGAAATTAGTACTTACTAGTTTTTCACTAAATAACTGGGTTGGTTATTTCCCTGTGATAATCCACTTCCAACTTGTTTTAAAATGCACGTTTAGGATCCTATTGGAAGAAAGTGTTGTGGGCATATAATTGATAGTGTTAATCTATCCTGGACAATGTGCCAACATATTCTAAAGCTCAACAAATAGGGGTGAAAAAGATCATTAACAATCACATATATGAAGTGTTACAAAGGTTAGATGCATTATATGTACCAAACAGGACAGAACATTTTTTTTCAACTATAGCTTCTTGCCAAAGTCATTGTTTATGGTATTTGTCATGGTGCTCTTGCGAGATGTTTTATTACCAAAACGTTCCCTAAATGTACTTATTCTATCCATCCGACTTGTAGCCATTCATGGACTTCCCTCAATGATTAAATCTAGTCCTCTTTCAAAGATATTAATGCAATTTGCTGTTCCAGCCTACAAAGGTAGGGAGTTCCTGTATTTTTTATACGGTAGTGGGCGGGACATATCGCAAGAAGAAATGACCATCGTTGGGCAAAGATGGCACTCGACTGGATTCCAAGGGAGATTGAAAGACCAAAGCGAAAGCCAAAAGTAAGATGGAAGGATGAAATCAGAAATGTTTTTGGAGCAACGTGGAGAAGAGAGACTTGCAACTGCAGTCAAACAAGATGTAAAAAAGGGGGGCGCTCTTGTGCTGGTGCTAATATGTGCTTAATACAGAAAATACATCAAATGTGTTTAAATCTCCCGATCACTTGAGCCGTGACGTGGGAGAATTTAAACATGGCCGCTGGGATACCAGCACCCCATAACAGGGGCCGGTAACTCGGGAAGCAGGGGGTCCCCGTACCTTAAATCAGTGAGGTTCAGCTCTGGAGACCCCCTGCTACAGTAATATGTGTGACGGTGAAGGGGTTAACCAGGCTTTATAATAAAGGTCAAGCCCACTTGGTTAACCCTGACCCGTGTGTTAGGATCTTAGAGTGTCAGCTCTTGGACCCAGGTGTCGACAATGTAGTTCTGCAACTGTATAATAATTTTGCGACAATGAAGAATTATGTGATTTTTGCCTTTACTGGGATGCTGGAATCGGGAGATTTCTAGGCTGTAAGTTTCAGGGTGGGTTTTTTGGAGAAAGTCTTTACAGAATGTGGCTATGTATCAGGGTTCCAAAGTTATGGGATACCCCAAAAGTTGTATCCGGAGATTGAGTGAGATTCTCGGATACGGCCAAGCACATTTCTCCGCCAAACTCTGACTCTGAAAGCGTTCTTGCGACTCACCGCCAGGATCCCTGCAGCAGCATCATCCAGACAAGGTAAATGGGTATGAAGGGGTTAAACTATATCTGCAGCTATTCACGGAATCCCTAGTGTAGCAGGGGTTCCCCAATATAGCAGAGATACCCAGATACATGCCCAGGTATACTGAACCTAGTTTAGGGGTTATGGGGCTGCTCCAACTAGGTTATAAGGCTGAGCAAGTTTTTAAAGTGTCTAAAAGTTTTTAAAGTTATTTTCTCATGTGTGCCAGAAATGAGGTTTGTGATTGTAGGAAATATATACACTAACTCCATTCATGACACCAGAATAGAAACCCATAACTTTTAACACACAGAAACAGGACACCATCTCTTTTATTAGACGGGTATCGTTTAATGTGTATAGATATCGATAACCTGTATATGAACTGAGGGCTTTCTGAGGGCTGTTATATAGTGTGTGCGGATGTGCACGCGCGCGTGTGCCTGTTCGAAGGCGCGTGCACGTGCCGCGTGCTTTTTGTAAGTATACTGTGAGGTGTGTGTGTGTGTGTGTGTGGTGTGTGTGTGGTGTGTGTGTGGTGTGTGTGTGGTGTGTGTGTGTGTGTGTGTGTGTGTAATTTATTATTTATTAAAAAAAAATTGGTAAAAATAAAATATTTATTAAATTTGTGCAGACACACAAATACATACACACACACACACACACACACACACACACATGTATGTATATAAATGTATAAATACATATACACACACACACATATACATACATTCAGCACCGGTAGCGGCACGAAAATATTATTTTCCTGTCTTCGCCGCTGTCTGTCGGCTCCCCGCCATGCGCGCAAGCGGCCCTTGTATAGAAGGGCTGACTAACCTCAGCCGTCTATAACTGCCGTGTGCGCACACGGCGTAGTACGCACCGCCACTATAGAACTGCCCTAGTCATGGATTACGGAAAACCCAGCTGGAGACAAAGCTTGGTGCTCTGTGTCTGTCCAGAGTCCGTACTTTAAAGGCTCAGGGATGCCAAGGTGTTAGAACAGGAGGGGCACTGCAGTTATACTTGAGTACCCACGTCCTGGCTA
This sequence comes from Ascaphus truei, assembly GCF_040206685.1. Taxonomy (NCBI): domain Eukaryota; kingdom Metazoa; phylum Chordata; class Amphibia; order Anura; family Ascaphidae; genus Ascaphus; species Ascaphus truei. The sequence goes on along the minus strand of NC_134483.1, from coordinate 108,781,603 downwards.
ACACAAGGCGATCCAGCAACCATGTGCCAAAATCCAGACTCTGTGGAGCCTGAGCAGAGGGTGGGCTCAGTATGCAGAGGGGCCAGGTTAACCTATGCCCTCTTGCTACCTGAGAAAAGGTGCCCGCCCTGCTTTACAATACCGGCAAATCAGTGATTGGCTGGCAGGAGAATTCCCACGCTATGATAAGCTGTACAGGTTAGTGGATGAGAGCCTGAAAGCTTAAGAGAGCCTGTAGCCAATGGGGAGCGCAGATTCCAAGCACAAAACCAACAGCGGCAAATTCAAAGATTCTGAGAACTGAATAAACACGAGCCAGCTTCAAGGATTTTAAAAGCAGAAAAGTTTCTAAGTCCAGCTTTTTACAACGTAGCGGTCGCAGCAGGCATTGCATGCAGAAAACAGTTCCAGGACTTTTGTGAGTAACTACCGGTCATTGGAAAGTGCTCTGAAAAGGAGATCTTAAGGAATTTCATTCCGGAAACGGATGTATTAGTTAGCCCCATTCCCAGTAAGTATGTTAATCTTGAACTGTGTAAGTTTGTGTGTCTGTCTCATACGAGAAATAAATTACCATTTATTTTACCATCTTGTTTTGCTCAATCAAATGATCCCAGTTATAAAAGGTGTTGTAGAACCTGGTCTCCCGTGACAATATGTTATTAAAATAAAATAAAAGCCCCGCGATCGCCTATTAACCCCCAAGTGATTAAATCTATCTCTTACTGCACATCTCTTATAGACAGGTGGAACCCGGTAGGATTTGCACAGTGCAACAGATGGTGCAGATCATTTCAGAAAAATATGTAACAAATAAAAACAATACAATGAACTCTCACATGCTGCACATAGAACATGTGCAATGGAATTGGAATGAGGGAGAGAGGTGCACCCTGATGCTGACGCGTGTTCCGGACCTCCGCTGCGTTCCTGTGTTTGCTGGTAGGGATCGTGCAGTTGGCTTTGGTTTTCTCCTCATGAAGATCATATATATATATATGAAATAAAAAAAAGATAAAAGAAAAGTGTCCCACTAAAAGCACTCAAGCAAAAAGGATAAGGAAAAGAATGTTTATTTATGGACATGGAAAACACTATAAAGATATAAAGTTAAAACAATCCCCAAAGGATCTCTGCAGCTGTGAAATATACAAAATATCAAAGCAATACTGTAATCCTAAGTAAATATATAGAAAAAACAGAATCTTGCTACTCAGGAAAAAAAAAAAGGGAAAAATCAACTCCTGAGATATATAAAGACCGGCCGGTCAAAAAATTATTAAATTATTACAACAGCTGTATGCTGTGAACTATAAACTGCTAATAATGGTAATAGCCAAAACAGTACCACCTAGGTCACCAAGAAAACAAATAAATAACATGAGGTCACCACTAATGAAATAAAGAAATCATTGTGTATACTTGCAGATCATCATGAATATAATGTCCTTGTTATAAAGTCCTAGGATTGTCTGAGAGGCAAAAAATCTGTAATATTGTTGCAGAAAGAGTTCACAGCCGATGAAGGGGATCCAAGGGGCGTTTCGCACCCTTTGCTTCTTCTAGGGGCTTCAATATATATACTGTGACAAACGGCTTACTCCGGGGCTCCGTCGTTTGTCCGGGACGGTTAGAACACGGTCTTTTAGGGTAGGTTAAATGATGAGGCGTCACGTACTGTTCCTTTAAACAGGCTATGCCTGGTTTATTCAGTCCCAGGCACTGAGACTGCCACAGTGCATACAACAGAAAACAGATCAAAACAAAAGCTGCTCACCTGAGCGATAACTTAACTTAGATATCCCTGACTCAGGGTTGGAAGTGGCTTTTCCACTTCCAACATCAAAACACGGTACTTTTGCAGTCTTACACAAATGAACAGAAAGATTGAACCTGTTTGGGGAAGAGGCTTCTCCCCTCTGTAGTTCAGCAGCCTTCCAGCCTCCTGGCTCTTGTGGGGAGACCAGAGCAAACAGGAAATCAGTCTTTCATACCTGATTCCTAATTAGCATGACAGGTGACAGAAATCAGGCAGCAGACAAACTCTGGTCTGGATCTCTCATCCCTCAGTTCCAGCGCTTGCCAAACTGTGGGATGGAGTGTATGTATTATAAGGCTGCACTCCCAGGCCAAACAGGATAGAAACTGTCTAGTATCCTGGGAGCCCTATATACGGAATTTATTACCATCCCCTGGTTTCTGTCACATATCCTCCCCCCCAGCTCAGACCTCGAGGGATGAGCGACCATGGATATTAGGGAGTGCATCCTTGACAACCCGTCAGCATTGCCATGTTTGTGCCCTGACCTGTGTTCCACAGAAAATTTAAAGGGTTGTAGGCTTAGGAACCACCTGGTCACTCTAGCATTCTTTTCCCTGTTTTGACACATCCAGGTAAGGGGTGCATGATCTGTGACCAACCGGAATTTTCTCCCCAACAGGTAGTATTTGAGCGTCTCTACAGCCCACTTTATTGCGAGACACTCTTTCTCTACTATGGAGTAACTTTTCTCCTGGGGATTTAGTTTCCTACTTAAATAAAGGATGGGGTGCTCCTCACCTTGAGACTCCTGGGAGAGTACCGCCCCCAGCCCTACCTCAGATGCGTCGGTTTGGACTACGAACTCTTTGGAGAAGTCAGGTGTGACCAACACTGGTTGGGCACAGAGAGCTTCTTTCAGGCTTCTAAAGGCCTGTTCGGTTTCGGGGGACCACTTTACCATAAGTGGTCCTCTTGCTTTTGTGAGGTCGGTTAGTGGGGTTGCCTTAGTCGCAAAATTGGGAATAAACCTTCTATAGTACCCAATTAACCCCAAAAAGGTCCTTACTTGTTTTTTTGTAACTGGCCTTGGCTAACCTTGTATCGCCTCCACTTTGAGTGTTTGGGGTTTGAGTAAACCTCTGCCAATAGAATACCCCAGATACTTGGCCTCCTCCAGACCAATGGTGCATTTAGCGGGGTTAGCAGTTAGTCCAGCAGACCGGACTGCGTCAAGCACAGCTTGGACCTTTGGAAGGTGGGATTGCCAATCTTCACTATGGATTACCACATCATCCAGGTAGGCGGCAGCATACCGAGCATGTGGTTTTAAAATTTTATCCATCATTCTTTGGAATGTGGCGGGAGCTCCATGTAAGCCAAAAGGCAACACCTTATACTGAAAGAGGCCGTCTGGGGTTGAGAAGGCTGTCTTTTCTTTTGCCCTTTCTGTGAGGGGAACCTGCCAGTACCCTTTTGTTAGGTCTAGGGTTGTGAGATATCGGGCTTTGCCCAGTCTCTCTACAAGTTCATCTACCCTGGGCATAGGATAAGTATCAAATTTTGACACCGCGTTTAGTTTCCGGTAGTCATTACAAAACCTTGTTGTACCATCTGGCTTTGGGACTAAGACTATAGGGCTGTTCCACCCACTTTGGGATTCCTCAATTACACCTAGTTTTAGCATTTTTTTAACCTCTAAACTTATAGCCTTTCTTTTGGCCTCTGGGATTCGGTACGGTTTAAGGTTAACTCGGACCCCCGGTTCAGAGACTAGGTCATGTTCAATTACGTTAGTTCTACCTGGCCGTATAGAGAAGATTTCTTTGTTTCTTTTCACTAAATTCTGAACCTCTCGTTTCTGATGAACAGACAGGGTTTCAGCTATGCTAACCTCTGGGTCAGTTTCTTGATTCTCTGACGGACCTGGGGGTACTAGGGTTAACAAGACTTCTCTATCTTTCCAGGGCTTGAGTAGGTTTATATGGTAAATTTGCTCAGGTTTCCTCCTACCTGGCTGTCTTACCTTATAATTTACTTCTCCCACTCTTTCCAATACCTCATATGGCCCATGCCATTTAGCAAGGAATTTACTCTCCACGGTGGGAACCAGAACTAGTACCCTATCACCTGGAGAAAAAATTCTGACCCTAGCACCCTTATTATATGTATTCCTCTGTGCTTCTTGAGCTTTCTCCATGTGTTCCCTCACTATGGGTAGGACTGCAGCAATGCGGTCCTGCATCTGGGCAACATGCTCTATTACACTTCTGTAAGGGGTAACCTCGTGTTCCCAAGTCTCTTTGGCTATATCCAGTAAGCCCCTTGGGTGTCGGCCATACAATAGTTCAAACGGGGAGAAGCCTGTGGATGATTGGGGAACTTCCCTAATGGCAAATAACAGGTACGGTAACAAACAATCCCAGTTTTTCCCATCTTTATCAACCGCCCGCCGTAACATGCTCTTTAAGGTTTTATTGAACCTTTCCACTAAACCATCTGTTTGTGGATGATAGACTGAGGTTCTGAGATGCTTGATTTTTAGGAGTTTACATAGCTCTTTCGTTACTTGGGACATAAATGGTGTTCCCTGGTCAGATAGAATCTCTTTAGGAATCCCGACCCGGGAAAACAGAACTACTAACTCTTTTGCTATGTTTTTAGCTGAGGTGCTACGTAGGGGAACTGCCTCCGGATATCGGGTGGCATAATCTAATATTACCAATATATGCTGATGTCCCCTAGCAGACTTTATTAGGGGTCCTACTAGATCCATAGCAATCCGGTCAAATGGTACCTCTATTATGGGAAGGGGTACCAATGGGCTGCGGTACGCCTTGAACGGGGCGGTGATCTGACATTCTGGGCATGAGGAACAATAATTCGTAATTTCTGCCAGAACCCCAGGCCAATAGAAGCTTCGGAGAATCTTTTCTTTTGTCTTTTCCACCCCTAGGTGTCCCCCCAATGGATGACTATGTGCGAGGTGTAATACTACGTTACGGAATGTCCGTGGTACCAACAATTGTTTAGTTGTAACTGATTTCCTTTTATCAACCCGATATACTAGGTCGTTCTCTACCTCGAAGTAGGGGTAAGCAAGTGACCTATCTGGTTGGCCAGGAGTACTATTCTGGTCCCGTATATTTCCCCTTGCTACCGCTAATGTGGGGTCCTCCCACTGGGCCTTCTTAAAACTCCCAGGACTGACCTCTAGGTCAGCGAGGGTCTTATCCGGTTCTGGGGTGGTAAGTGTCTGCTCAACATCTTGATTTGGGGTATTCCCTACCAAAGTAGTGATGGGGAAGGGAATTTTACAGCACTCCTCCTTTTCCCCCTTCTTATTTGGGCCCTCGTCAACCTCCATTTCTGAAAAAGGGAAAGGATTTGTTTCTTCTAATACTTCGTTATGGTCCGCTATTGAACTCTGGGCGCTATTCTGAGCGGGGGACCACATTTTTAGAAAATGGGGAAAGTCGGTCCCTATTAACACATCATGTGCCAGTTTGGGTACAATACCCACCTTGAAATCTAAAGAACCAAACTCTGTTTCAAAAAAAACATCAACAGTGGAATATTCATGATTATCCCCATGTATACAACAAATTGCCACTCTTTGTGAACTGTTTCCCTGTTTCTTCTTAATGGGCAAGAGGTATTCGGACACTAGTGTGACCATGCTCCCAGAGTCAAGAAGTGCCCGAACCCTCTTACCATTAACCTTTACAAATGCCCACAGATGGTTATTCAAGGGGTCCTCTGGGCTAGGGCCCATACATTGGGACAACAGCGAATAAGGTTCCACGCTGTTGCATTGCATGGGCTCATCATTTAGTGGGCAGATTTTTGCTGTGTGGCCCCTCTCATGACAATTTACACATTTAGGTACATAGTCTGTGTCCCACTTAGAGCCTTTTCCCGGCTCCCCATGTTGGCTATTGCCCTTAGTGTGCGAACCACTGTTGCTGGTGCTGCGTGAAGGTGGTCGCCGCTCTTCAGCGCCCCTTAACCCCGGTACCCTTTTACCGTCTCTGGAAGAGTCCTGGAACCTCGGGTAGTGGGGTTGCTCCACGACTGTGGGTTGCGGGTGCTCTTCTGCTGCATTGTACCTTTCTACGAGGGCCACAAGCTCATCCGCATTGTGGGGGTCACTCCGACTGACCCAACGGCGTAAGGCAGAGGGAAGTTTCCTCAAGAACTGGTCCATGACCAACCGTTCCACGATGTGGCTGGCTGAGTTGATCTCGGGTTGTAGCCACTTCCGGGCGAGGTGGATTAGGTCATACATCTGGCTTCGGGTGGCTTTATCCATCGTGAAGGACCATGCGTGAAACCTTTGGGCGCGAACAGCCGTGGTTACGCCGAGGCGGGCGAGGATCTCGAACTTCAATTTTGCATAGACGTTAGCTTCGGCTGGCTCTAGATCAAAGTAAGCCTTCTGGGGTTCGCCGCTTAGGAAGGGTGCGATTAGACCAGTCCACTCAGCTTCTGGCCATCCCTCTCTCTGTGCCGTGCGTTCAAACGTGAGAAGATAGGCTTCCACATCATCCGAGGGTCCCATCTTCTGAAGGTAGTGGCTTGCCCTGGTCATTTTCGGAACTGGGGCTGCCGCTGCCAGTGGAAGGTTACTGATAGTCCCCCTCAGGATCTCGAGTTCCTGCTGAAAGCCCTGAGCGAACCGCTGTTGCTCCTCTCTCAGCAAGCGGTTTGTCTCTTGCTGGTTTGCATTCGCGTTTTGCAGGGCTTCATTCGTCTGTTGCTGGTTTGCATTCGCCTGTTGCTGGTTGGCATTCGCCTGTTGCTGGTTGGCATTAATCTCTTGCTGGGCTATTAGCAGCTGTTGCTGGGCTGCATTCGTCTGCTGCTGGTTTGCATTAGTTTCTTGCTGGGCTATTAACAGCTGTTGCTGGGTTTCATTTGCGTCTTTCTGGGCAGCGACATTGCGTACCAGCGCACCCACCACGTCTTCCATCTTGTTTGCAGAGGATGAAAAAAACTTTTTTTTTTTTTCTTTCAAAGTTCTTCAACCCGCAGACCCCCTAGTGTTCTGCCCGCATTCTCCACCATATGTGACAAACGGCTTACTCCGGGGCTCCGTCGTTTGTCCGGGACGGTTAGAACACGGTCTTTTAGGGTAGGTTAAATGATGAGGCGTCACGTACTGTTCCTTTAAACAGGCTATGCCTGGTTTATTCAGTCCCAGGCACTGAGACTGCCACAGTGCATACAACAGAAAACAGATCAAAACAAAAGCTGCTCACCTGAGCGATAACTTAACTTAGATATCCCTGACTCAGGGTTGGAAGTGGCTTTTCCACTTCCAACATCAAAACACGGTACTTTTGCAGTCTTACACAAATGAACAGAAAGATTGAACCTGTTTGGGGAAGAGGCTTCTCCCCTCTGTAGTTCAGCAGCCTTCCAGCCTCCTGGCTCTTGTGGGGAGACCAGAGCAAACAGGAAATCAGTCTTTCATACCTGATTCCTAATTAGCATGACAGGTGACAGAAATCAGGCAGCAGACAAACTCTGGTCTGGATCTCTCATCCCTCAGTTCCAGCGCTTGCCAAACTGTGGGATGGAGTGTATGTATTATAAGGCTGCACTCCCAGGCCAAACAGGATAGAAACTGTCTAGTATCCTGGGAGCCCTATATACGGAATTTATTACCATCCCCTGGTTTCTGTCACAATACATACACACACACACACACACACACACACACACACACACACACACACACACACACACACACACACACACACACACACACACACACACACACACACACACACAGTGCTTTTTATGTAATATTAAAGGTACTGTTACCCCAGACACTTACCTCTTCTGCTCCTCATCTCCATCACGTTGTCGTAATGTTTTGACGTCGCAGTGACATCGCAGCGTCACATTGTCATAGCAATACAGCGCCAGGTGATGTTGCTGTGTCATTTGATGCCGTTGTATTGTATTGTATGTCTTTATTTATATAGCGCCAAAAGTGTACTCAGCGCTTCACAAAGAATACAGTACAGGGAATTATAATAATACAATAAGTGCAGCAAAAATCAGACAATAGGAAAGGAAATCCCTGCCCTGAAGAGTTTACAATCTAAGAGGTTTGAGGGGAAAGTTACAGAAACAGCAGGTGAGGGAATAAGTGCTGTATATGGGACTTTGATAATGGGAATGACAGCAGTCATTGAAATCTATAGGGGTCATACACTAAGCAGTGATAAGTGTTTTAAGTGAGATAAATGCCTTTATAGCGTGATACTGACTGCTATGAGATTTATAAAAAGATGCTGCCGGAGATGGGGAGCTGGAGGAGAAGGTAAGAGCAATAGGTAACAGTAGGTGCCAGTACACCACAAAAAAGCCCTGTATATACTGTACATGTAACAAACAAAGGTAGCACGTATATATATATATATATATATATATATATATATATATATATATATATATATATATATATATATATATATTTTTTTTTTTTTTTTAAGTGTGCTATGAGTGACACACTAAAAAAATGTGTCTCTCCCTTAAAAATATAATTTTAATTAAAATGTGATTCAAAAAATATAACGGTTCAAAAATATATGTGCAATCAGGATATAATATATACAAAAGTATACAAGTGTATAACATGTATCGGATAGTGATACAAACCAGTGGCTGGTAGTATACAATTGAACATACTTCCATTAACAAAAGTCCTGGCTAAATGGACACTGTGAAACAGTTAAAAATAAAATGTTGCAATTGTGTAAATTCCCATAGGCTGTTCCTCCTGCAGAGGGAAAATCTTTGCTTGCTGCTCTTCCTGATAAGGAATGCTTTACTTCCCACTCTGTAGCAAATAAGATAAAACTTTTCTGATTCTGAGTGAGCTTTTTATCAGAAAGGTTAAAGGCAGCACCTACAGTACAGTGCATCTATCGAGTTGGGTGAATTATTTTTCTGTTTAATTTGTCTTCCCCCTCTTTTTCCCTTTTCTGTTTGCTGAGTTGTAATCTTCTTTTTCTGCCTAAAGGGGATGCAGTCTGCACCAATTCCTTTAAAAAAGAATAATAAAGATCTCCCAAATCTCTCTCAGTTCTTCCCGATCACCCTCTCCTACAATACATCTCTGTTTAGACTGATACAGTATGAACCTCACACTCTTCATTTGCTGACTCTCTACCAAATGTTCTTTAAAGGTACTTTCTGTACAACATCCCCATATAAAATCTGAGTTTGATTAGAAAATATCCTGTTTTTATTCCTACAGTACCATTATACTTTTTCTACATTGTTCTTACTCAGATATGTATTATTCTGGAAAAATGATTTTCTATCATTTTGAATATTTCATTGTCTATTCTCAATCTCATTACATTTCCTAAAATCATTAGAGGGAGTAAAATGGCCTAAAGTGTTGTTATCTCTATAGATTGGCATGTATATTGCCATTTTAGGGGTATTGTATATATATATATATGTGTATATATATATGTATATATATATATGTATATATATATATATATATATCAATTATAAATGCATTTGTTATACATATGTATTTTGTATTGTTGTATTTTTTTGCACAATTGAAATAATTACTTATGTTTATATTGTGTTATAGTTTGCATTTAAATGTATGTGTAATCCATTAATCAATCGGTGTAATGCTTTAGGTTTCTATAAGTGAGTGGTAGCTATTAGCAGCCATTACTCCTTAGAAGTGGTACCTAATTCACCTCGAAACGCGTAGGGTTTTGAGCTCATTTAGTAGCTGTCTTGTTTCATGTCGGCTTCCGTTCAGTGTGAACTGGAGGATGATCCATATCTGCTCTAAGGGTGCCTGGCGCCGATACTCACTCCCAAGAACGCTAGGAGCAACGCACGGAACATGCACAAGTGAGCCAGGGAGTCACGCTACTTCAAACAAATTTTATTGATAAGCATATTTTTATGTATCTTTTGTGAGTGCATTACTACCTTCTTCAACATTTAAGATTTGTGAATACAGTTCTACGTTATTAGCATTTTTGTGCGCTTGCCTTTTTTATCTTTTACTTATATATGTGTATGTATCTCTCTCTCTACATATATATATAGTGACCTTTTCATTGTGGTCCGTGTATTTGTGAGCAAACATAATCTGGTATCTCTACAAAATGTAAACCGTTGTACATAATAAACGTCTCTAATTAATTATTTACTTTTGCGGTAAAATTAAAGTATAAATTGTGAGTTACAGTTTGTCACACATTAGATGTATTCAATTAGAAGTTTTCCACAGTTTGGTTTACTGACAAATTTAAGTTTATAAAGTCTGTAAAACTTTTGGCAACTTAGCTAAAACTTGAGTAGTGAAGAAAAATACATGCCTTTTTGTTAAGCGGTAAAGCAACAATACCCCCGCCCCCCCCCCAAAAAAAATATTTAAGAAAAGAAAAGCTGATCTCTAACATCTGGGGCCTCCCCCAGTTTCCGAGATATTTGTTGTTGTTTGTGCTGGTTTTTGACACACAAGACTACAAACATTGTTGCCGGGTCACCAATAGAAAGTAGAGATGTCAATGTCACTTTCTATAAGCTGCCTGGGAGGAAATATTCTGCTAACTGCTCATTTTGTCAGGTAAGGAGCAGGCCATTGGTAATATACACCTGACGAAAGGAGCACTTCGATTCTGAAACGTTGTGCTTTTTTGCTTCTGCCCAACATGAAGAAAATATGCAGAAAAGTAAATATATCACGTTCATGTAGGGCTGATTTTTGGAATACATTTTTGGGCCACCTGCATGCTACATTTTTGTGTCAAATCTCGGACGTCCCCGGATATCGGGGGACTTCGCGGCTCAAGTGACTAAAACGTCTCCCCCCCCCAAAAAAAATAGCCATCAAGGATTGCTGCCTTAAAACAATACAGCTGGTTATTCTTATTCTTTTGTGGCAGTGACTTGAATTTGTTATGCAACACTCAAATGTATTTTGATGAGCTGTTTGTATTAATCGTGGACAAAGTATACTGGTTGATTGCATTGAGTTAGTCCCTTCAGACTTCGTTAACCCCCTCAGTGCCAGGACAATGAACTGAAGGCCCAGCTACCACGGAAGAGGTTAAAAGGCAGGTCTGGCAGGCACAACAGATGACCAAAGTGTCACTTCTTCTTTGCTTGTCTCTCTCATCACACTGGTGGATATGTCTCCACTTTTGTTCTTCTTTGATAATACGCCACACAGATGTTTCAGAACAAGACTTGACTTCTGACCTTAGGGTTGCTGGGGTCAGGGTGCTCAGGGCCTGTGAAATTATCACAAGCTGAGTTAAAGTTTTTCCCCATCTCAGGAAGTGGCCAGTCAGAAGTAAAAAAGGAGCTTTGTCAGTGAGACAAGATGGTCTCAGTGAGGGTTGGCTTCTGTAAACTGCAGTCTCTGCAGGAGGTGCATGCTTGGGAGGAAGAATATAATATAACCACAGGCACATCACATATCTGTCGTGCGAACCAAGATCTGAGCAGTATATTTACTTAATATGCCTTTTGTTAGAATGTAATAGGAGCAGAACACGTGTTTATGCACACTGTTTTAAATGGGGCTCTGATGCTAAAAATCACCTTGTAAATATGTGGCCTTAGAGTTGCCCATGTGTGACTTCTCTATTATATACTTGATTTTCTTGTTAACAGCACTTTTTTCACACACTGCTGAGTGAATGTGGGATTGAAAGCTATAAATATGTTGTTTCTGCATCGGGTGTCAATGACCAATATCACGAAGCAATAAGAGTCCCTTTGTGCGGTGAGATCAGCTATAGAAGGACCACATCTTGAGCTTTATATTCCATTTTCTATGTAAGTAGATTTAATTATGTGGAAAGTATACCAGATTCAGGGATCGAAGTGTTATGATAGAAGGGCATATTGACTACCGCTACGGTTTTATGAACACGGCCAAATTACAATTTTTTGTTTTAAATAATAAAAAATATATATTTTTTTTTTTTACTATTATTGCAGTGCCTTTTTATTTTTAATCAAAATGAATTTGTTTTAGAAAGATTCTCCCTATTTTATTAAAGCAATAATATAATTTTGTCTTTAGACAGTTTCAAACAGCTTTGCGCCATTGTATAGTACATTTACATTTTCATTTAATTTAAATACAATATCTTTTCTTTTATATGCCACTAACTACAGACCCGATTATGTAAGGCTAACATAACACAAATTGAGCTATGGAGCTGTATTTTTCAAGGCACCTTATATCCCCAAACCCTGCTATATATTAATGCAATGACAGTTTTTTGGTTACTGACATGGTCATTCATTTTCAAAAGGTGACTCTTTTAATGCTTTAATTTAAGTAAGATTTATTTGACGTTTTTAACTTTTTGTTGTCCGTCTCCATTGTGAGAGCAAGTCTAAACAATAGGTAGTATATCCAAGAATATCTTTGATTTTTACAGTACAACAATTGCTAAATTTGTCCCATTTTTTATGCTTGGCTAAATTTTTATAAATCACCTTAATTTTAACTTTTTAATCCAGAAGGAACTCCTAGGGGCTAATTTAATATAGTCCAAAGGGGCCGACTGCAATGAGAATTCTCAGCCGAACACAGTATATTCAAAGTTTGTTAAATTACCATCTTGGTTTAGCAAATACAAATCTCACTTGTGAGCACATTCAAAACTCAGACAGGTCTGCAACCCGGATTTTCACCTTTTAGCATACAGTGCTTCCACTGCAGTCAGGGATTCTGGGAAATGACATGCATTTGAGCACCTCTTAATTGAGTAATTCTCCAGTACTTTTCTTATTTGGAACTTTTTGTACTTGGGAACATTAAAAATGATGAGATCTACTAAGTTCTAATCACCTTTTTACTTGGTTAGGGGTCAGTCTCTTATAAGAGCAATATGTATTGCATTTTTGTTAGGTTATTTAAAATAACGTTCAGACCAAAATCTTAAAAGTATAGAATCAATTAAGCAACTATAGGTGGGGGACAGGTTTTACGACACAACGTAACTTTTTTGAAACTCCATGTTGCTAAGTACTGTAAAACGACATTTGACAAAACTGGTGCACAAACTGGGGGACACGAGACTGTCTGTGGGGGGTGCGGGGTTTACAGAGGCCTCGCGTGCTTCCCGAAGGCACTTAAATTAAGTGCCGGAGAAGCGGCTAAGGCCTCTGTAAACCTCACTTTTCTTGGCTCCGGTGGCTTCTTAGACATGTCGCCATGGCAACGCGGCGTCAAATGATGTCACGTTGCCGGGGGAGGGGGGCGCGGAGAGAGGGGAACTGCCAGCAGGTGGTCGCAGGGAAAAAAGTTTGGGGTCCCCTGCCCTAAATCATTAAGGAAGCAGCGAATGTGTCTATTGCATGTGTGTACCTTACTATAAAGCATGGTTTGAAGGCTTGCCTAATAGCACAGTACATATGTTCCAGGGTTCCGTGTTATCCAACTGCGGCTCAGAGAAACTTAGAGGAAATCCAAGCAGCTTAAAAAAAACAAAACACCTTTTTTTGTTTTAATATATGCAGCATTTGATTACCTTTTTATTGAAAACTAATTACCTAAACTGCCGATCGATTGGTTCTCCCGTGATTGATCAGCAAAATCCAGTTTCCCAGGGTTCACTAAAAGGCTGCCTTTCAGTTTCAAATTAATCCTTCAGTCAGTGTAACGCAGCAGCTACAATGTATTCTTATATTACCAAAGTAACTATCTATTGTTACATTTTACAGCTCAAACTGATGGGAATATTGGCAACAAATTATCACAAACAGAAAAGTGTTACAAAGATCTTGCACTGTGGGGAGGTGCGCTAATGTCTGCTATAGAAATCAAAAGATGGTCTGTATATTAAAACTCATTAAAAATAGCATTGAGTTTAAGTTTAAACTAAAAAAGGTTGTAAGTATTATCTAATACTACAGAACTGATTTATTAAAAAAAAAAAAACCCACATGTAGAATATTGTGTGGATTCCTCCTTTAAAGGGAACTCAAGAGAGAGAATTAATGTGATTCTAGGGTATTGATGATAAGAAATCTTGCAATGTATTAAGACAATAGAAAACAAGGACTTTACATTCATATTTACAAACACACACACACACACATGTATATATATATATATATATATATATATAAAAGAAAAAAAGCGCCGATTCCTAGTGCATTACTGTGCAATAAAATATTTAATTTCCCAAAAAGGCTCATAAAATGAACTCACAAACATAGATAGGTAAAAAGCATGTTATGAGATTATACTCATGCTCCAAAGGATCAGCAACCGCCGCTTCACTGCTAGACTGCTCCGTGGCTTCACCGTGTCCAATCTTGTCCTCGTTGTTCACCGTCAAACAGGAACTCACGAAGTCGGGCTCACCGCAATTCCTCTCCCCGGTCACACACCAGCAGATGAACTTTGGTTCCCTCCGGGGACGATAGATGTGGCGGGACTGCAAGTGACGTCACCCGGTAGATGTAAAGGACAAACGGGCTAGGATTTTCCAACAGATCTGCCAGCTGCATTGGAGGATCAACTGCACACCTGTCCCTACGCGTTTCATCAGATTAACTGACTTCTTCAGGGAATGGGCTCTGGGTCCACGAGGACAAGATTGGACACGGTGAAGCCACGGAGCAGTCTAGCAGTGAAGCGGCGGTTGCTGATCCTTTGGAGCATGAGTTTAATCTCATAACATGGTTTTTACCTATCTATGTTTGTGAGTTCATTTTATGAGCCTTTTTGGGAAATTAAATATTTTATTGCACAGTAATGCACTAGGAATCGGCGCTTTTTTTCTTCACTTTTTTCTATGCAGGTAGTGAGGGAGGTCGTTGCACCCTCGTTGAGAAGCTGCCTGTTTCCTGATAGTGCTTGATTTTATTCTCCTTCATTGGACATTGCTTTTGGACTCAAAAGGACAGCTTGTATTGTGCACTTATAGGAGGTTCTACAGCACCGTATATGTATTTTTTAATATATTTTTTAATGTAATATGGTTTAGTCATGTTTTATTAGTATATATTGGATAATATATTCACGGAATTTATATCAATACTTACATAATTTCAAATATATTCATTCCATCTCATTCTCTGACATCTCCACACAGGCGCAGATCTTTATTGTATATAAATATATATATATATATATATATATATATATATATATATATATATATATATATATATATATATATATATATATGAACAACAAGAAAAGAAAGCGCCCGATCCTAGTGCAGCATGAAAAAATACAATTTAATAAAAATGAATAGAACCAACAAATGCAAACTCACAAACAAATAAAAAGTAAAAGCATGTAATGATTTTTTTCAGCAGCTTTTTAACTATCAGCACATATAGCATTTATTAATCATCACATTGTGTGTATTTTTATTAGTGTGAGTCAATCAGCCATTTTATTGATTTAATAGTCTCATGCCATTTCCATATTGTTCACATAAATTAGTACATTAATATTGTATATATACAAGTGTCAGTATACACCTAAGGAGCGCAGTCTTTTTCTTTTTTGTATAATATATATATATATTAAAGTTAGCGGTGATTGGGTATTCAATGTTACTTTAAAGCTATTTTAGGACAATTATTGAGCTTAGTTGTGCTTAAGCTGATGGGATGTCTCAACAACTAGAACATATAAATAGAGGTTCATTAAACACTGCCTGATCAGTTAATACAACAAGTAATATGGACAGAGATTACTACCATTCTCTTGCTTGAGAAATTGTTTACTGGGAACCAAAAGGTGGAAGGCTGTGCTTGAGATGTGGGAGAACAGTAAAACACAATCACCAAGCATTACATGGTGACTTATCTGTCCTTATTATAATTGCAGAGTATGTGACCCCACCGTCCTTGCATGTTTAGCAATAGAAATGGGTTTATATTTATGAATAGGAACTTAAAGTGGAGAATTGGTCATCAAAAACATAGCAAAAACACCTGTTTGTTTGTATTGTTTTTTTTTCTTTCTAATCCTAAAGTTACACTCTATATTTTCCATTGTTCTTTTCTTTGCTAATAATAACTTTCCACGGGCCAGTATGTTAGTTTTCCATAGATTGCCTTTCTCTTCTGGCACCTCCTAAGTCTCTTCATCAGATATGTGAGAAAGCACAAGTGGGTAGCACGTTTCACAGATTTCTCTTCAAGGACTCTCGAAGAAGAAATGTAAGAGGTTTTGAAAGCTCTGCACACTCTAGTTTAATCTATGAAGAACCCTTATGGTTCCCCTAAAAGGTATCACAACAACGAATCTATATATTTTTCCAGGGCTAAAACAGATACAGTGCTAGAACGGTGAACTAATGTACAAGTGGATGGTGTTAGATTGGCGTGACGCTTTCAGCAGTCTGTACTGCACCGACACACTTTATTCGAGCAAATACCCAGTATGTACCTGGCAGATACCTGGAATGCGCCGCTCCTCACCTCTGACAAGCCCCGTTGCTTTTGCCTTCCCAGCCTGGGTTCATGCCTGGCTGACGGGCGGCTGATCTGTTAAATGATAATGATTAGGATTTAATAGGCTGCAATGCTTCGCGTGTCTACCAGATGGCATCAATTCATGAATTGTAATGCAGTATATATATATATACTGTGCAGTATTGCAGCCAGTGGGAATAAAATGCTTCAATCCCTGCCTGGAAAATACCTCAATGCACTCGGGCAGAAAACAGTCACAAACCTCAATACACCCGGGTATACCCGAATTCGTGGGACTAGCCGAGCTCGAATAAAGTGTGTCGCCAGTGTAGGTGGTGTGTTACTGTGTGAAGTGTAAAGGATCTATTATCTGCATTATTACAGACCTGGTTTTTGTTTTCATTGTCAAACACCTTGGCCTGAATGTCTCCCATTATATTTCTCGGAACAAATTTGCGGCTGCTGGAGATAATACAAACAATATACTGTATAAGTGCAGTGTAACCTAATATGCAAGATCTGCTTGTACAAAGTGTAGCATTCACATGAAATGTTTCTAGATACACAACATGGACTATTTGTAAAGTGTAATGTATTAATTAATTAACGTGAGACTAATAAAGTACATGGATGTTGTATTTGAATTGCTGTGTCCATCTCCTGGGCAGCCCTGTGTAGTTTTCCTGTAGGGTTCCCTCTAACATTGTTATTTTCCTATCTATAACATTTCAACTTCTATTGATTTTTCTTATTGCCCATTTTTAGCCGGTGTTGCATTTGCCCTGTACATGTGGTCACTTTATAATGGAATAAACAATGGTAATGTCAATTTAAATAAAATCAAACATATAAACCTATTAAAATGATATTCAGATGCAGTGCACCATTTAAAACGGAGAGCACAATAATAAACATATTTTTGTCACTTTACCAGTAATAGTTGGGTTTTGATGGTTAGCTTTTTCTTAAATCTGCTTGAAGGTTATACTGTATTTTTACGGCATGTGTTTCCTGTAAGTTGGCTGTGGCACCAGAAAGATTTAAAATAAAAACAGGATTTATTTCATGTTGGTCATAAAAATGTTTGCTCCAAAAAATAACAAAAAAAACGTAATTTTCTCTTAAATTACAATTGTACGGCGTCATATAATTGGAATCTTATCTCGTAACGGGCAATTTTCACATGTATTGAGTTACTGTTTTTTTATGCATGACTTTTTAGCAAAAAGTGTATTTCTAGCACGGAGCGTAATTAATGTTTTATTGCAGCTCAACAAGATATTTTGTAGACCTACTAAAGTTACTAACTATGAAATAATATGTTAATATGTGAAAAGGAATAAATCCTGGGGGGGACCCCAAATAACATCTTGTTGTGTATGAAATACTAGAAGTGGAATCATAAAATAATCAGGAGACATTTATATGTGCATAGCATTGGAAACCTCTTCCTTATCCAATCAGAACTTTGTTACGGTGGCAGTTCATGTTGGTGGGAAAACATTGACCTAAACCAGGGGGGCTCAACTCCAGTCCTCTGGACCCCCAAACAGGTCAGGTTTTAAGGATATTCCAGCTTCAGCACAGGTGGCTCAATCAGAGACTCAGCTGAAGCAGGGACTAATTGAGCCACCTGTGCTGAAGGAGGGACTGATTGAGCCACCTCTGCTGAAGGAGGGACTGATTGAGCCACCTGTGCTGAAGCAGGGACTGATTGAGCCATCTCTGCGGCAGGAGGGACTGATTGACCCACCTGTGCTGAAGCAGGGACTGATTGAGCCATTTCTGCTGCAGGAGGGACTGATTGACCCACCTTGGCTGAAGCAGGGACTAATTGAGCCACCTGTGCTGAAGCAGGGACTGATTGAGCCACCTGTGCTGAAGCAGGGACTGATTGAGCCACCTGTGCTGAAGCAGGGATAGCCTAAAAACCTGACCTGTTGGAGGGTCTTGATGACTGTAGTTGAGCCCCCCTGACCTACACCAACACTGCTCACCTCCAAATGCGGACATACAGTACCCCACAGTTTCGTGATGTTACATGTCTCGGTCATGTTCACAGCCCTTTACAGGGATTACAGAGGCATAATCAAATATAGCAGCGCTGCGCAAACTTTTTCAGCTGCGGCCCCCTTCCTGGGAGCCTCCGTATTTGCGCCCCTTACCCCGAAGGCACGGCTTCAAATGACGTCGCAGCCCACCACGTCACTTGACGCGCATTGCCATGAAGTTGCGTGATGTCACATGACCCTACGGCGTCATTTGACATTGCGTTGCCGAAGCCCCGGCTGCCAGTAGGTAAGTGAGGTTTCAGAGCCCTCACGCCTCCCCCGGCTTTAAATTCAAAGCCCGGGGGAAGAGCGCGGGGCCTCTGTAACAGCCCGCGCCACCCCCTCCCCTCCCCCCCGCAAATTCTACCGCCCCCCAGTTTGCGCACCGCTGAAATATAGAAGTGAACAGTGGAAAAAGTTGCTGTTGTGTATCTGTTCACTTAATGTAACTGTGTATTTGTAACCATGTATTTGTCATCATAACTCAGTGCCCAGGACATACATGAAAACGAGAGGTAACTCTCCAGGTATTACTTGCTGGTAAAACATTTTATAAAGAAATAAACATCTTGAGAGTTGTAAATCCCAACACAACCTTAAAAAAAAATTTAAGCTGAAATAAACCACCAGTACCTCCAAAGAAACACAACTGACGTAATAACAAACTGTTACGTTATATGGGACTGGTCCTATTTTTTTTTCTTTTAACTATTACAGTGCCAGGGGTACGGCGCAGCACCAGAAGGCCAAATGGCCTCAGGTAACGTGATCTCAAGTGGAACGATCACATGGCCACAGCCATTTTGATCAGGCTCACCGGTCAGTTGCAGCAGTCAGCCCGATCTGCACTGGGAAAACAAGCAAGTGCCCATGATGTAGCTGGCGCATGCCAGTGTCTATGCCATACCAGATAAATCATGAAGGCACCCTAAAGGTTAAAAAAAAATGTCACAAACGTTAGTTTTTGCCGAGTTGTCATTTGTTTATTTGGCTTGCATTAGCGGTTACCATGGCAACCTGTGGAGTTTTAATGTGTGTGGATGGCGCTGGCCATTTTGATTTCCACCAGAGGCAAAAGGTCTGGAAATTTCTGGAACGTAGTTAAAGAATTAAAAAAGGGTGGTATTGCTCAATACAGTAGCAAAAGGTCTTCACAAAGATTAAAAGAAGGGAAATGTATTTTATCTGGTGAGTAGAGGGGATTGCCCAGTACATTTTATGCTTTCGTTTTGCCAGATGAAGTTGCGTCGTTCTATTGGCCGCTAGAGCCAAAGCTTACCCAGTGCCCATATTGTTCTCCCAGGCAGTTATTTTTGCCTGGGGAATTTAGGGGTTCATTATCTGGCAATTAAGTGGTCCCTGGAAACTGGAGCAGCGCCACTGAAGTCCTCGAGACTACACAGAGCCTCTTGGGAACAAATACCAAAAAAAGATATCGAACAGCCTGAAGTGCTTCTTTAAGCAGCCCTCATATCAATATTGAATGTATATAGTTGTACAGTTTTAAAGGACCAATCCAGGTGACACTATGCTTTTTTTATTTTTGTTTTAATATATTTGAAGCAGGGGGTCTCTGGAGCTGAACCACATTGATTTCAGCTCTGGGGACCCCTTCTTCCTGAGATACTTACCCCCCGTAGGTATCTCTGCGCAGTTTAAAGCTCCCATGTCACATGGGCCAATAGGAATCCGCAAGGGATGACTTCATGACTTCCTGTTGGCCCGCAAGACGCAGGACTTTTAAACCGCCATATTGTGAACTCAGCCAGGGCTCCTACCAGCAGCTCCTACGGAGCTAAGTATCTCTGGAAGCAGGGGATCCTGAAATATAATAAAAGGAAAGAAAAACATAGATTCGTCTGGCGTCCCTCTTTAATTAGGAGTTTTGCTACATTTAATGACTGGCTCACGTTCAAGGAAGCTGGTGGCTGGGGGAGAGATATAAAAGTGTAATGAGAGGGCTCGCAGAGGAATGACATGAGTGGCCATGCACTGGATCTTGTTAGGAACTTGCGCCGTTTCACTGCAACTTTTCAATTGTGGAAACATTTATTCAGCAACTGAATATAAGCTCCTAGCAAAAGGTGACGCATATATATATATATATATATACAGTGGTCGACAAATCACCAAAAAATCTACTCGCCGAACAAAAAAATCTACTCGCCACCTAGTACCAAACGTGTGCTGCTTGGGGCAATAGGAGCTCGCCACGATGTTAAATCCACTCGCCCGGGGCGTGCAAATGTATACAGTAGGTTTGTCGAACACTGTATATATATATATATATATATATATATATATATATATATATATATATATATATATATATATATATATACTGTATCAGTGGCAATGTCTTAAATTGGGCTTTGCATAATTTTCCTGTTGGTGCAACTACTGAAAAAAAAAACTAAAATAATTTCTTCCACTAACTAGCATTCTTTGTTCTTCCTTTAAGCAAACTTTCTTTTATCTTTTCTGCCGCGCTTGTTCCTTGCCCTCGTCACGTGTTATTAGTGTGACACTTTTTGCCCATCTTTTATGTTTCATCCCCTGCTTTAGTGTTGGATGCATGTTTGGCCCAACATCCATTTCTCTTCTTTTTTTTTTTTTTCTCTTTCTCATGATCACTCGGTGTCTGATGCTTATTCATCTGCCTGCTGCCTCTCCTCTAGTCTGTTGGCTGTTACTTAACACTTATGGACCAACATGTCGCTGAGAAAATGAATGCCGTATCTTCCCACCAACATCAATTACAATTAAGGTCTTAGTTGTAGAATTAATTGTTAGCATGTTCTGAAATACGATTTTGCTGATAAACAGATGGCAAATATCAGAAAATTACAGTGTAGTGTAAAACAAATGTCAAAACATAAGAATTATTGAATGTGCTTTTGGGCACCTGAACTTGTGATCTTTAAATCACTAATCTTCTAGGCAGACACCATTTCCCCCCCCACCCTGCCACTCTGGCCCCATGTCCCACACCCCCATGGCACTTTCTTTCAACCCCTCCCCCCCACTTTCTTCCCCCGTCAGTTTCTTACCCCCTGTCACCTTCTTAAACCCCGTCACTTCCTTACCTCCCGTAGCTTTCTTAACCCCCCTGTCTTTCTTACCCCCTTAGTCACTTTCTTATGCCCCTTGCACTTTCTTACTCCACCCGTCCCTTCCCTACCCCCTCTCACTTCCCTACCCTCCCTGTCACTTTCTTACCCCCCGTCACTTTCTTACCCCCCGCCGTCACTCCCGCCGTCACTTTTTTACACCCCGCAACCCCCCAGTACTTTTTTACCCCCCGGTACTTTCTTACCCCCGTCACTTTCTTATCCCCGTCACTTTCTTATCCCCGTTCTTACCCCAATCGCTTTCTTACCCCATCACTTTCTTATCATTGATCTTTGCCCCAGCTCTTTAAACCGTCGCTCTCCCCCATCGCTCTGCTCCCTGCTGCTCTCCCCCCGTCGCTCTTCTCCCCCGCTGCTCTCCCCCGTCGCTCTTCCTCCCCCCGTCGCTCTTCCTCCGTCGCTCTTCCTCCCCCCGTCGCTCTTCCTCCCCCCGTCGCTCTTCCTCCCCCGGTCGCTCTTCCTCCCCCCGTCGCTCTTCCCCGTCGCTCTTCCTCCCCCCCGTCGCTCTTCCTCCCCCCCGTCGCTCTTCCTTCCCCCCGTCGCTCTTCCTCCTCCCCGTCGCTCTTCCTCCCCCCCCGTCGCTCTTCCTCCCCCCGTCGCTCTTCCTTCCCCCCCGTCGCTCTTCCCCTCCCTGTCACACTTCCCCCTATTGCTCTTTCCCCCCGTCGCTTTTCCCACCATCGCTTTTTTCCTCTCCCCGTCACTCTTCCCTCCTCCCCTTCACTCTTCCCCCCTGCCACTCTTTCCTCCTCCCCGTCACTCTTCCCCCCTCTCCCATCACTTTATCCTACTCCCTGCCACTCTATTCCCCTCCCCGCCACTCTTTCCCCTCCCCTGTCACCTTTTTCCCCTCCCTTGTCACCTTTTCCCCCTCCCCATCATTTTTCCCCCTCCCCCATCACCTTTTCTCCCTCCCCATCACTCTTTTCCCCACCCTTGTCACATTTTCCACCTCCCCCATCATTTTCCCCCCTCCCCCATCATTTTCCCCCCTCCCCATCACCTTTTCTCCCTCCCCGTCACTCTTTTCCCCTCCCTTGTCACCTTTTCCCCCTCCCCGTCACCTTTTCCCCCTCCCTTGTCACCTTTTCCCCCTCCCTTGTCACCTTTTCCCCCTCCCTTGTCACCTTTTCCCCCTCCCCGTCACTTTTTCCCCCTCCCCCAGTCACCTTTTCCCCGTCACCTTTTCCCCGTCACCTTTTCCCCGTCACCTTTTCCCCGTCACCTTTTCCCCGTCACCTTTTCCCCCTCCCGTCACCTTTTCCCCCTCTCCCCATCACTCCTTCCCCCTCTCCATCACTCTTTCCCCCTCTCCATCACTCTTTCCCCCTTCCCCGTCACTCTTTCCCCCTCCCCGTCACCTTTTCCCCCTCCCTTGTCATCTTTTCCCCCTACCCCATAATTTTTTCCCCCTTCCCCATCACTTTTTCCCCCTCCCTGTCACCTTTTCACCCTCCCCATCTTTCCCCCTCCCCTGTCACTCTTTCCCCCTCCCCTGTCACTCTTTCCCCCCCCCGTCACTCTTTCCTCCCGTCACTCTTTCCCCCTCCCCTGTCACTCTTTCCTCCCGTCACTCTTTCCCCCTCCCCTGTCACTCTTTCCCCTCCCCGTCACTCTTTCCCCCTCCCCGTCACTCTTTCCCCCTTCCCGTCACTCTTTCCCCGTCACTCTTTCCCCGTCACTCTTCCCCGTCACTCTTTCCCCCGTCACTCTTTCCCCGTCACTCTTTCCCCCGTCACTCTTTCCCCGTCACTCTTTCCCCCTCCCCGTCACTCTTTCCCCCCGTCACTCTTTCCCCGTCACCTTTTCCCCCTCCCTTGTCACCTTTTCCCCCTCCCTTGTCACCTTTTCCCCCACCCCGTCACCTTTTCCCCCACCCCGTCACCTTTTCCCCCACCCCGTCACCTTTTCCCCCTACCGTCATTCTTTCCCCCTCCCTGTCATTCTTTCCCCCTCCCAGTCATTCTTTCCCCCTCCCCGTCATTCTTTCCCCCTCCCTGTCATTCTTTCCCCCTCCCCGTCATTCTTTCCCCCTCCCCGTCATTCTTTCCCCCTCCCCGTCATTCTTTCCCCCTCCCCGTCATTCTTTCCCCCTTCCCGTCACTCTTTACCCCTCCCCCGTCACTCTTTACCCCTCCCCGTCACTCTTTACCCCTCCCCGTCACTCTTTTCCCCTCCCCGTCACTCTTTCCCCCTCCCCGTCACTCTTTCCCCCTCCCCGTCACTCTTTCCCCCTCCCCGTCACTCTTTCCCCCTCCCCGTCACTCGTTCCCCCTCCCCGTCACTCGTTCCCCCTCCCCGTCACTCGTTCCCCCTCCCCGTCACTCGTTCCCCCTCCCCGTCACTCTTTCCCCCGTCACTCTTTCCCCGTCACTCTGTCCCCCGTCACTCTTTCCCCCCGTCACTCTTTCCCCCCGTCACTCTTTCCCCCCGTCACTCTTTCCCCTGTCACTCTTTCCCCCGTCACTCTTTCCCCCGTCACTCTTTCCCCCCGTCACTCTTTCCCCCCGTCACTCTTTCCCCCCGTCACTCTTTCCCCCCGTCACTCTTTCCCCCCGTCACTCTTTCCCCCCGTCACTCTTTCCCCCGTCACTCTTTCCCCCGTCACTCTTTCCCCCCGTCACTCTTTCCCCCCGTCACTCTTTCCCCCCGTCACTCTTTCCCCCCGTCACTCTTTCCCCCCGTCACTCTTTCCCCCCCGTCACTCTTTCCCCCCCGTCACTCTTTCCCCCCCGTCACTCTTTCCCCCCGTCACTCTTTCCCCCCGTCACTCTTTCCCCCCCGTCACTCTTTCCCCCCCGTCACTCTTTCCCCCCGTCACTCTTTCCCCCCCGTCACTCTTTCCCCCCGTCACTCTTTCCCCCCGTCACTCTTTCCCCCCGTCACTCTTTCCCCCGTCACTCTTTCCCCCCGTCACTCTTTCCCCCGTCACTCTTTCCCCCCGTCACTCTTTCCCCCGTCACTCTTTCCCCCGTCACTCTTTCCCCCGTCACTCTTTCCCCCGTCACTCTTTCCCCCGTCACTCTTTCCCCCCGTCACTCTTTCCCCCCGTCACTCTTTCCCCCCGTCACTCTTTCCCCCCGTCACTCTTTCCCCCCGTCACTCTTTCCCCCCGTCACTCTTTCCCCCCCGTCACTCTTTCCCCCCCGTCACTCTTTCCCCCCGTCACTCTTTCCCCCCGTCACTCTTTCCCCCCGTCACTCTTTCCCCCCGTCACTCTTTCCCCCCGTCACTCTTTCCCCCGTCACTCTTTCCCCCCGTCACTCTTTCCCCCGTCACTCTTTCCCCCCGTCACTCTTTCCCCCCGTCACTCTTTCCCCCCGTCACTCTTTCCCCGTCACTCTTTCCCCCGTCACTCTTTCCCCCCGTCACTCTTTCCCCCCGTCACTCTTTCCCCCGTCACTCTTTCCCCCCGTCACTCTTTCCCCCCCGTCACTCTTTCCCCCCGTCACTCTTTCCCCCCCGTCACTCTTTCCCCCCGTCACTCTTTCCCCCCGTCACTCTTTCCCCCCGTCACTCTTTCCTCCTCCCCGTCACTCTTTCCCCCTCCCCGTCACTCTTTCCCCCTCCCCGTCACTCTTTCCCCCTCCCCGTCACTCTTTCCCCCTCCCCGTCACTTTTTCCCCCTCCCCGTCATTCTTTCCCCCTCCCCGTCACTCTTTCCCCCGTCACTCTTTCCCCCCGTCACTCTTTCCCCCGTCACTCTTTCCCCCGTCACTCTTTCCCCGTCACTCTTTCCCCGTCACTCTTTCCCCCCGTCACTCTTTCCCCCCGTCACTCTTTCCCCCGTCACTCTTTCCCCCCGTCACTCTTTCCCCCCGTCACTCTTTCCCCCCGTCACTCTTTCCCCCGTCACTCTTTCCCCCCGTCACTCTTTCCCCCCCGTCACTCTTTCCCACTCTTTCCCCCCCCCCCGTCACTCTTCCCCCCCCGTCACTCTTTCCCCCCCGTCACTCTTTCCCACTCTTTCCCCCTCCCCGTCACTCTTTCCCCCTCCCCGTCACTGTTTCCCCCTCCCTGTCACTCTTTCCCCCTCCCCGTCACTCTTTCCCCCTCCCCGTCACTCTTTCCCCCTCCCCGTCACTCTTTCCCCCTCCCCGTCACTCTTTCCCCCTCCCCGTCACTCTTTCCCCCTCCCCGTCACTCTTTCCCCCTCCCCGTCACTCTTTCCTCCTCCCCGTCACTCTTTCCCCCTCCCCGTCACTCTTTCCCCCGTCACTCTTTCCCCCGTCACTCTTTCCCCCGTCACTCTTTCCCCCGTCACTCTTTCCCCCGTCACTCTTTCCCCCGTCACTCTTTCCCCCGTCACTCTTTCCCCCCGTCACTCTTTCCCCCCGTCACTCTTTCCCCCGTCACTCTTTCCCCCCGTCACTCTTTCCCCCCGTCACTCTTTCCCCCCTTCACTCTTCCCCCCCGTCACTCTTTCCCCCCCGTCACTCTTTCCCCCCCGTCACTCTTTCCCCCGTCACTCTTTCCCCCGTCACTCTTTCCCCCGTCACTCTCTCCCCCCGTCACTCTCTCCCCCCGTCACTCTCTCCCCCCGTCACTCTCTCCCCCCGTCACTCTTTCCCCCCGTCACTCTTTCCCCCCGTCACTCTTTCCCCCCGTCACTCTTTCCCCCCGTCACTCTTTCCCCGTCACTCTTTCCCCGTCACTCTTTCCCCCGTCACTCTTTCCCCCCGTCACTCTTTCCCCCCCGTCACTCTTTCCCCCCGTCACTCTTTCCCCCGTCATCTTTCCCCCGTCACTCTTTCCCCCCCCACTCTTTCCCCCCGTCACTCTTTCCCCCCGTCACTCTTTCCCCCCGTCACTCTTTCCCCCCGTCACTCTTTCCCCCCGTCACTCTTTCCCCCCGTCACTCTTTCCCCCCGTCACTCTTTCCCCCCGTCACTCTTTCCCCCCGTCATTCTTTCCCCCCGTCACTCTTTCCCCCCCCGTCACTCTTTCCCCCCCGTCACTCTTTCCCCCCCCCGTCACACTTTCCCCCCCCCGTCACACTTTCCCCCCGTCACTCTTTCCCCCCTGTCACTCTTTCCCCCCGTCACTCTTTCCCCCGTCACTCTTTCCCCCGTCACTCTTTCCCCCCGTCACTCTTTACCTCCCCCCCGTCACTTTCCCCCAGTCACTCCATCACTCTTTCCCCATCACTCTTCTCCTTCCCCCGTCATCGCTTCCCCCCTCTCTTCGCTCTTTCGCCCTAGTCACTCTTTCGAGCACCTCCTGTCGTTCTCCCCCGTTGATTTTCCCCCGTTGATCTTCCCCCCACGTTGCTCTCCCCCCCCCCTTGTTGCCCTCCCCTTCCCTGTTTCTCTCTCCCCCTCACCATGTCACTCAATACACCAAAGAGGTCTTCCTATATAGAATAACGCTCAGGGAGTTCAGTGTCGCTGCAAATCCGAGCCAAATCTTCCTTACTATAATACAAAAGAAAAAGCACAACGACTTTCATTGGGTTGTAATGGTTTTTGAATCGTAAAAAAAGTTCAAAGAAAGGGTAGGTTTGGGGGGTTTCAGAGAGCTTGTTGGGTATCTGTGTGTCAAAAAAATGTAGCACATTTCTAAGGCAGCGCTAATAGTGCCGGCGACGTCGCCCGAAAACAAATGTATTGCCGCCGTCACGTGCGCTTATAGTAAGTGCGACACGAGGGAGTGACGGCAGCGACGTGAAATTTGAAAACCGGTCAAATTTGATTTTTTCAGAGGCTATCGCCACGTGACACAGCCTCTAAACCAATCAATCACCTGGTCGCCCGCGACGTCGCCGCAAAGCGAATTACAACTTTTGCTAGCGGTCACCCGTTGCCGTCACGCGCACTATAAGCGCGGCCTAAGAGATGCATATACTGTACAAATACATAATGGCCCGGTGACTCGATTTTATTCCCTGCAGTCAGATGGCATCTCCACACAACCCCATTTACACTTTTCCATACAGGTTGGCATTATAGTGCTATTAATACTGTGTTCTGCCTTTTTGAATTTTTGTTACCCAGGTACATTATTTTGCACTTTTATCATTAATTGTAGCAGTCGCACACTTGACCATTCTTCTAATCTACCTAAATCATTAATCATTTTGTTTCTTATTACCCCTCCCCACGCCCCCAAGCAATTAATGCAGGATCACTGGGCTATAACATGTAGCATAGTGTATGTGCCCCAATACGTGGCAAATCCATATAACAGTGTGTACAGCCACAACATACCGATGCTCCATGACCTTGCGTGAAGACTATGTTAATGTATATAAAACAAAACCACTGAAATTGGATCGAGAAAGACAGCAAATTCATTCTAACACTTTCATAACATAATATTTGATGTGGACTTCAAACATATACGTTTCAGATGGAAGGTTACGGGTGAATCAACCAGCTCCCCTCTTGGGTTTTAACTTTAAGTAGCAAATCATATGCAGTAACAAATCATTGTATTTCACTTAACTGGATTTTAAATGCGCAGATAACCTCTATCAGAGGATTCCAGTACAGAGTTGCTGATATGATTTGTGACTCACTGATAAAGCTAAATGGTCAGGGTTATTCATCTTCAAACTTGGGACATAGCTCAAGCCCTCCCGCAACATTCCATAAACATTCACTGTAAAAACAATGTTTTTCTTTTTTTGAATTGTCCATATTTTTCCAGTATCATCATACTAATCACACATATACTGTACTGTACAGAGAAACGTCCAAGTAAAATAATGTATAGGCAGCGATCACTGCTTTTTAGACACAAAATCTTTGTAACTTATGCGTTATCTATTCCAATAATATCACAATTTGTTTGTTTTTATCGCTATTACAGGGAATATTTAGAATGTTTTCTGAAAAAAAGAATGAAAACAATATCCCGTCTAAATATTAAATTAGCACTAATTACAGTTTAGGTAAATTAACTATTAATTTCAGAGACACTTTTTTGATCTTTCCTTCTGCTGCATGCAGGCTGGGGAGCTTTCGGTACCGTCCTGCTGCTGAAAATAACCTAGTTTAAGAGTTCATTGAAAACATGAGGGATTCATCATTATATATTTACTGTCTGAGGCTGATATAGCTGTAAGGTTTTATCAGATCCCATTGATCTATTGCGCATGTTCCCTCCCTCGGTTGCACAACGTGCTTCTATTTGCATAAGGCCCTGGGCAAGGTTCTTTCTTGCATTGATTGGCCTGTCCAAGGGAGCCTGATGTGTTCTTGCATTGATCACTTTGTCTTTTCTTGGAAGACAGTGTTACACGGAGTTCATCTCAAACATTCCAGGGAAAAGGTAAAACTGTACTGCAGATGTCTCAATTTTGTTGAGACGCTTCTTTGAGCATATGCCCTTTTCCCCTGGAATAGTTTTGTTTATGCACTTTAGGATATATTTGCTTCACGTTGTACCTCATGTTGCTGGCGTATCTATTGAAAATAGTTTAGAAATTCCTTTTAAGTGAATGCCAATTAGTCAAGTTATGCACATTTGAAATGTAAGCATTTTCACTGGGAAAAACAACAAATGTCTTTCTACTGCGGTGAAATAAAGCAACAAAGTAATATACTAGTGCAGTAGCTTTCCCTCCTCCTCAATGGTTGGACGCTTGGCATTCAATCAGTCACGTCTTAACTGACACCGGTATGTCATTTGGTTTACAAGTGCTCCAGGAGTAGACTGTACAGGTGCCTTAAACTTGCCTTGGAAAATCTGTGGCTATCACCAACAAGATCCAGGTACATGCAGGGTACATGCTGCAACATTTCAGTGACATTTCTACAGAGACTAATCACCCATCGGAATAACACAGCAGTTTGAATGGGACTGCCAGGGACCCCCACTGTTAATCCGATGGGCCATTAGTCTGTCTGCAGAAATGTCACTGAAATGTTGCAGCATGTACCTGGGTCTTGTTGGTGATTGCCCCAGATTTGTTTTAGAATACTCGTCGGCACTACTGTACCTGCACAGATACCCCTGTTTACTTCCTGTTTCCCAATGGTGATTAAAGAAGCAGCTATGTGAAATGGTGGTAGAACAGACCCAGGTATACTGTATGTTGTTACCAGAATGCAGCTGTGAGGGCCCCCGAGGGATCTTTTGCCCACAAATAAACCTAAGTGGCCTCATTATG
This sequence comes from Ascaphus truei, assembly GCF_040206685.1. NCBI lineage: Eukaryota > Metazoa > Chordata > Amphibia > Anura > Ascaphidae > Ascaphus > Ascaphus truei. The sequence continues at coordinate 108,752,086 of NC_134483.1, read as the reverse complement.
TTTACAGTATGGAAATAAATTGACGAAACGTTCTCAGTAGGACATGTTTTATATAGAACGGTGGCAAATCACAAGAGGCCGATCTGTCAACTCACTGGTTTTCTGTCTCACTGATTGTGAGTCAGTTCCACAATAGACTTAAAAACAGTTTTTCTTATAAACATCAGCGCATTTCTTTTCCCAGAACCCCACAAACCTTACTAATCTGGAAACTTGGGGGTTCATATCTCTAGGTAGGTAGGGTTAGGTAGTCTATCTGTTTTCATTTTTTGGTATTTCTGTTTATAGTGTTTCGTGTATGGAAATGCTCTTTTATATAAAGCTAGAATGAACCCTTTGTGTGCCAGAGAATGGACTGAATCAGTAATATCAGTACTGATCGCCTAGCATACATTACACACTGCTTGAAATTTACTTTTTTTTTTTTTGCTTCTAGGGAAAAAAAGACTATGCTATAAGTTGTGTTCAACAATATATAATAATAATTAGAAGAAGAATATAACAACTGCATGTTAAGTGGCCCTATCATACTTGTGGGGATTTCTAGCCTAATGTGGAACAGTTGGACGATCAGGAACCGCACCCACAAGCCAATAAAATAAACACTGCTACCAGCCTTTGGAATAGCTGTTAAACAAAACGTTCAAACACAGTTATTCAAGAAAAACACCAGAATATATTATTTTAAAAAAATTCAGAAGATAAAAGCATGCTTTGAATAATATCACAGGTTTCTGTTTTAACTGAAAAACACTTTGTTTAGCTGCCTGTGATATTCTCCTTAATGACTTAGACCAGAATCCGAATGAACAAAAGGCATTCTGTGCTGTGTCTTTGCCTTGGGTTATCACTTTTCTTTAGGAGCTTGTAGGTTTCTCATCTTCAATGAGTCATTGATATCTACGCGCACAGAACCCTGAAATATCATCCACTGGAGGCGTAAAGAGAAGCTTGAATCATTTCTTCCAGCGCTAATAATAGATCAGTGGGGATAGTGTTTGCATGTCAAATTAAATTCTTATTTGTTGATTACCAGAAAGTGGCAGTGAAAACATTCAATAGCATGTACCTTGAAGTGTTTCAATAACAGAAAAGGATGCTAATGCAAGAGGCTTACAGGCTTTTCTGCCATGGGAGGCCTTATACATGTTATTGATGCCTGGCCTGGCTCTTCCGGGAAACGACACAGGGCAAATGCATACAGTAGCTGAAACTTAAGTGGAGCTGGTTTTATAAACTTAAGTCAGACTGTAAGATAACCTTCTCCATAAGTGTTTTTATACCTGTATGTACTGTAGCGTACACTGTACCTGAAAGTTCAACTTGGCTTTGAAAGCTCTGTACACTTAATTTCATCTATGAAGAACTCTTACGTTGCTGCTACATTAGGGATCACAACCTAAAAAGGTTATACCTAGACTTCTTTTCATAGGCCATGCATGTACTGGTTAGCATCAGCTGCATTCAGATATGTACAGTAGACGTGCATTATGTGAAGCAACTTGTTACTATTGTGTACAGCATATGGTGTATTCTTTATATATCGCTTCGCTAGATATTACATAAAATACATTTGCTGTATAGTAGTAATATGTTTTACTTTATTGATGCTTTTGACATTCAGCTAATACAGTTAATTAGCTCTATGCTTTTTATTGCAATATTTTAAATGTTAAATATCTGTTTTAGGTGTGATAAATTAATCAACCAATCCAGCACCATCTAGTGTGTGGAAAAAGTATGTATGTTTTTGATAAATATTAAGGACTTCATTCTGTGGTGTGATGGGGGCATGGGGAGGGGAATAATGACCTTATTTAGCGTTGGTACTGTATAATTAGTGTCTGCCTTTCTTGCCTCATTACAACTTTTTCAGTGAGTCCAATCTGTTTTCCAATAAATTAAAAAAAGAGGATATAATCCATGCAATCTGGAATCTCTCATTTTCCATCAGTATTAGCTGAGAAGCACAGTTTACCATTCCAGTAGGACAAGACCTTCACAAGTACAACTGGCAACCAGCTGGGTGCTTAAGATTGGCTGGTGCATAGAGATGTTTCACAGCACAGAGTAATCATGGTGGCCTGTAGTCTGCCTAGCAACCTGCCCATTACTTTAGCATCCTTTCATTTGTTTTCTTTTGAGAGGATACCACACATCTCGCCATCTGAAGCCAAGATACACATACAACCCCCCCAACTGAACTCCGCTTAATCCTCTGGTAAAGCCCCCTTTCTCCTGCTAATACAATAACTTGCTGTGACAATGCCAAATAGTTCTGCAGAGAGAAATAACAGACGTTATTTAGCAACTGTTTCTCAATTTCTGAGAATTGCTCATGAAGATGACTTCCCCCGTACTTCTCCCTGTTGGCTGCATGATTGTTTCGAAGACACACCTTTCAGCTAGTTATACAAGTGGCAGTAAGTGAATGTCTCTATGGTGCATATTTGCATGATGAACACAGCCACTGCACGGACTGGAAATTATCCCAAAGAGCCTTCTCAGTTGACACCCGCCTACTCATGGAAAACAACCTTGAGAGGTCGATGGCCGTAATGTCACAAAAGCGTTATATAACGAAATAATGCAAGGCCTTCCCTTCTCATTCAGCGCCTCCTTTGGCATTTGGTGCCATAGACTACTATGCACTGAAAATGAACATGACATGCTGTAAAATAATATTGGTGCTCTGTGACCTGTCTTAAGAATTCATTTTAACATAATTTACTTGAGAACTCCCTATATTGTACCGTGTTGTGGAATATGTTGGCACATTACAGCTAAACAACAATAATAATATATTTGTATCCTCCAGTGCCCTATCCGTTTCCAAATCTTCTGCTGTTAAACTGCCTTAGCACTTCAACTAGATAATAAGAAGACAATGAGGATAAATATTAAGGTCAAAGTGTGGTTTCCAGTAATTAGATTAACGTTTTGGGAAGTGGGAGTAGAAGGATCAAATAGAGTTATCAGTGAATATAAAATGTATATTGGGGTCAATACAGTAGAACTGTATTCAATTTCTGGGACATTCCTTGGTGTAAATAATAAACAGAGAGTCTGAATTAAAATGATCATATTTAATGCATTTTTCTCATTCATAATTACTTACACAGTACTTGATAGCTGTCCAAATATTTGTTCCCGAGCTTTGGCACCACTTGTGTTGTCTTTAAACAAGTTATATTGTTGGTAATATTTTTAACACCATTTATTACCTAACCACTGTGCAGCTGGGATGAAGGGAGGTATGCAAGTGTATGTTGGAGAAGACATATTTTTTTTCCCACTTAATATAGCATTCTTGTTTATTACCTTTAAAACAACTATACATAGTTTTCGTGCATACTCAAAACATACAGTACTTAAAATGTAGTGTGAATTTCTAATGACCACTAGCCAATCATGCACCATGACACTTCCACTTAAGATTCTTCTACATTCAATGAGAGGTGATAGTCTTCCTTTCCTAAAACAAAAAAAAGCAACAGCATATTAATGTCTTTGAAACGTCATATCAATCCTTTGTATTTAGAATGTATAACTCTTGCAGTCTTTACCAGGACTTTTTTTTGTGACGGTACTGTCTGGTACTCTATACTGACACCTCTGTTTCCCCTGCTGCAGGTTTTGTCCCTGCTTGCTGGGGGAATGGGGCTGTCACTGCACACAGCCAATCCTTCCCCACTCCTGCCTGTTTCCCAAGCCCCCTCCCCTCCCCGAATGGCTGAACTCTACAGAGCAGCTCAAAAAAGACCAGAGATGGGGGTGTGGAGGGGAGAGAGAGGTGGGGGTGTGGAGGGGAGAGAGAGGTGGGTGTGTGGAGGGGAGAGAGAGGTAGGTGTGTGGAGGGGAGAGAGAGGTGGGTGTGTGGAGGGGAGAGAGAGGTAGGGATGTGGAGGGGAGAGAGAGGTGGGGATGTGGAGGGGAGAGAGAGGTGGGGGTGTGGAGGGGAGAGAGAGGTGGGGATGTGGAGGGGAGAGAGAGGTGGAGATGTGGAGGGGAGAGAGGTGGGGGTGTGGCGGGGAGAGAGAGGTGGGTGTGTGGAGGGGAGAGAGGGGTGGGGGTGTGGAGGGGAGAGAGGGAGGTGTGGATGTGTGGCAGGGGAAAGGGAGGTGGGGGTGGGTGGGTGGGAGGGTTCAAGAGGTGGGGGTGGGTGGGAGGGTTCAAGAGGTGGGGGTGGGTGGGAGGGTAAAGAGGTGGGGGTATGAGAGATGGAGGGGAGGGGGGGTCTCGCAAGGCTGCCGACACTTGGGGAAGGAGGGGGCGGCCGCAGCCCAGTGGACACTCTAGTATTGCGCCTTGGCTTGCCAGGTGTCCAGTATTGAAACAGACTGTCCTGTATTTGGCCACTCTGTCCAGTAAAAAATTAGAGGTAATACTGGACATGTATGTCTCCGGTATTACCTCTCTGGACATAGTGACCTGACCGGCTTGGGGGGGCCGTGGGATTTCCCCGAGCAGAGAGAGAGCAGCGCTGTTGCTAGGGGGCTGGGCATCTTCCTCCATTATATATTAGCTGCTGCTTGGTAATGCAGCCAATCAGGAGGAGGTGTCAGGAGCATGGGAGTGGGGCCAAGGAGAAGAGGAAGCTGCATGTAGGGCAGAGAGGTGAGATGAATGTGTGTGTCTCGAGTGTTTGTATGTGTGTGTGTTTCGGGCACGTCACACCTTTCACCATTGTGTCCAGAATTTTTGGAGAAGCCACCTGGCAACCATAACATTTGTGCCCCGGGAAAGCTGTCTGCAGCCCTGAGTACCTGCACTTTTTTTTTTTTTTTTTTTAATTTTTTTTACACCAAAAAAAAAATGCTCTATTCTCTACATTGTAGTGGTGTCTTGGCATTGTTTTTGTATATTTTATACTGCTCTGAAATCTATCATCTGTATGAGGCCGCAGTAATATCTTGCTTCTAAAGTGTGCAGACCCACGTAGGAAAACATTCAGCAATGTGCAATGGTTATAGTTAATGAGTGAAGTCTTGGTGACTAATGCTATTTGTAATATTTCTAATGGGGTGGAAAGAAAGACAAAACCCCTTCCTTCAGATTTACTGTTGTAAATGCAAATGTTACTAAGTAGTGCTAAAACATAAGGTGCTTTACATACAGCCCATTCAATTAAATCTATTGGGAATAGAAGGGGTTAATAGAGCACTATGCATAGTTGTAGATAGAGCACTGCATTACCCCAGAGGTAGTAAGGAAAGCCTTATGGATCTACAGTGCGAGCCGTTTGGGGCTGATGTCATCCAGGCTGCGACTCGGATCGCAGCGACGCCCTCACGGCCAAGAGAACATGGGGAACTGGGGAACAGTGTGGAGCATTGGAAGGTGCAAGTGGCCACCATCGTTGGTCATCCAAGGTACCATATACAGAGGAGCCTGGAGCATTTGGTTGAAGCAAGCACTTATTTTGAGTGCATATATTCCTTATGTCGGTTTTCTAAAGACTATACGCCATTGGAGGTGTGTCTATGGGCTTCAGTACTATAGCTTTTATATTCAAAAAAATTGTGTATAAGGTGCCTCATAGTTTAGCACCACTTAGTAAATGTGGGTGTTACTTTTGTGTTCCCTTGGCTTTATTTGTCATTTCAGTCAATGTGCTCGCTTCTAATATATGGAAGAGTCTCACTTCTGTTCCTCTTCATTCTCAGTGTACACAAAAGGAGGGCTTGGGAACTTGTCCAGCTCAATACTCATGTCTTTCTGCCATTGTCTGTCAACAGGCTTCGCCATTCTTCAGGTGTTGAGTACCATGTCATAAAGCAGTATTCCTTTTATTTGTGGGCAATGTACTGCATGTGTCCCTCTTTGGGTAAACCTTTAGCCTCCTTTAACCCTCAGCCATATTGCTCTGGCTAATACGTTTACATCTATAGTACAAATCGCATATTTGTTGTTGATAAATGATAAATACACTGCTGCTGTCCTAGGTAGAGTAGTACCGAGGGCCAAACGTGCTGATGATCTTAGTGCCATGTTGCTATCTGGGAAAACTGTGTGGGGTTACAGTACTTTAAACTTTTTTTTTCAACTGTTTATATTGCAGTTTATCAAGGTTACAGAAACAAAAAGGGGGAAAACCAGTTGTGGGGGAACATCAAAGTGCCAAAGCATTGGCATGCCTTACAGTTCTTGTATTACATATATCACTGGTTCAAATATTTTTAACCCATTGAAGTTTGATCCTAGAAAGAGACATACATGAAAAGACCATATGGAAATGAAGGAGAAGATAGAAAAGAGGGAGGAGGGGACCCTACCCAGCGGCTCACAGATGTACTGTAAACTTTTAAGTATGTATTTTGTTGTTTTCCAGCAAACAACACGATCACTTGTGAGCACATGCACATGTCTCGAACAGGTCCGCAAACCTTGCTCTACACCATTATCCCTAGCATACAGTGCTTCCACTGCAGACAGGGATTCTGGGAAATGACATGCAAATGAGCACACAGTGTCACCTTTTACTTCGTGTGCATTTTATCATTTACCCCTATAAGCTTATTCCTGCCGCATTACACAGCTTTTCAGTACAGCCTGGTTAAGTGCATAGCCAGTAACCCTACTCACAGACAGCTGTTTTTTACCTTTTGGGTTTCTTCAGTGTGAGGCTGTTTATACTGGCTTTGCAATGTGAAGGTGGAATAGGTTTCAACCACACAGTTTTTTCAAGCATCTGTAGTGCAGTTGTGATGTGCCAAGCGATTTATACACAGTACCTACTCACTCCTGCAAAATCAGTCTTAACTACTCTCATTATTCCTGACCTTATCTTCATGGACCTGAACATATATAGTGATGCTGAATTGCCCTACCGTTATTAACATATACTGTAGCTGGCAAATTAGTTTGGAAGTTGGAAGCTCTGGGTTGAACCAAAAAGCACATGTTAGTAGTTTCATTTATTTCTGCTCGGTGCCATTCTATGTAGGGACTGACATGTCTAGCCTACTTTGCTGGTACAATTACTCCAGTCTGAGAATAGTCTTATCCGGTTTTAACCCTAGACCAAGGTGGATATTGATGCTTATTATTGCCTGGGTGGTTTCACCAGCACCTCTTTCACACATTCAATAGAAAATGTGGCTAAATGTTTACACAACTGTTTCCAAGTTCCAGTACTAGGACCCCGTAAAAGGTGTATCTAATGTTGTTTTAGAAAGTTGTTGGAGAAGGGCAAGGATACTGGCCAAGCTAACGGAAGCCTCATTATGGCCTTTGCCAAAAAAACATTGTTTTACTTCCATTCCATCATTCATGAACATATATTTGACGTGCTTGTTTCCCTACTGGCAGAGATGTTGGGATAACTATTTTAAGAATAGAGTTGTGATAAGCAAGTAGATTTCATAAGCAGTACAGAATAGGTAGATACAGATTTCAACCTTTGACAATATGGTCCTTACACCGTATGAGTACTCTAAAGAATTTAGATTCAGACCTAAGCAGTTTATTAAGGATGTGTAGTTGAGCACATTTTAAATGCAGAGTATAGAGTAGCTCAATAACACAATGGCTTAACTTGTAAGAATCGAGGAATCCTTACAAAATGACTTAAAGTATACTATGTGAAATTATTTTGCTCCTCTACAAGTAGTTTCTTGTTTGGGTTGGATTTGTTTTGTATATTTTTATAATGATTTTTTTGAATACATCTTTTTTGCTTTGCTGAATTGAGTGTTACATGGTACTATCTTTTTGCTTTTTCAATTGTGTATGACGAGGTTTGTGTAGGAGCCCTACCTTGTACTGTAGCACCTCTTGAACGGTGCCCATACACCGTAAAAGAGTCAAGGGAGCTTACAATCTAAGCGGTATGTTGGGAGACCTATAGAGACAGCAGGTGAGGGAATAAGTGCAATAGATGGCAGTGTTTGGCCACAATGGTTGGTTGGAGCGAATGTGGGTGTGGGCCATTTAAAGTGAGTTTTAAGGTTTGTCTTTAAAGTGGGGAGAGAGGGCGCTTGGTGGTTACGTAAGGTGCAGTGAAGGGGAAAGGGTTTAAGGTTAAGAGAGCAGTAGCGGTGAAAAGGGTGGAGAGGAGACACTTATGAGTAGAAAACAGGAGACGAGCAGGGGCATAACAAGAGATCAAAACTGATCTGTACGAAGGAGCAGATGAGTGGAGAGCCTTAAAGGTAAGAGGAGAACTTTGTAGATCCAAAACTTGAAATTAAGCGAGGAGAGGGACTTAAGGAGGAGATGCGCCGAGACTGTTTTGGGAGAAAGTTAAATTATTCTAGCAGCAGAATTTTGGATAGATTGCAAAGGAGAAAGTTGTGAGGCTGGGAGGTCTCTTAGCAGATGCTAAAATATTCCAGATGAGAGAGGATACCAGCATCCATTTGAGTTTTAGCAGTCGATTGACAGATCATAGCAATATTACGGAGGAAGAAGCGACAAATTTTAGCCATGCCGTGAATGTGAATGGAGAAGGAAAGGGAAGAGTTACTCCTAGGCAACGTGCTTTGGTGACAGAATAGATGGTAGTACCGTTTACTGTCATGGAGGAATGGGATATTAGGCCAGATTTAGTGGGCAATATGAGGAGCTCAGTCTTAGACATATTAAGTTTAAGGTGCTGGAGCTCAATCCATGAGGATATAGCCAGGAGGCAATCTGAGACTTGGGACTGGATTGCAGGAGTGAGGGTAGGTGTGGATTGATAAATCTGCATAGAGATGATACCTAAGGCCAAAAGAGTTGATGTGGTCACCTAGTGATAGTGTGTAGAGAGAGAAAAGCAGAGGTCGGTACATCAACAGAGAGATCAATGGAAGACGAAGACATGTTGGCAACAGAGATTGTGTGATGGGAGAGGTATGATGAGAACCAGCTTTGTTGCGGATACCAAGAGAGTTTAGAATATGAAGGAGAAGAGCGTATGAAAAGCAGCAGAGATAGAGTAGGATTATTAGGGAAAAGTGACCTTGGGATTTAGTGTCATTATAGATCAGGGGTGCGCAAACTTTCCTCCCTGCGCCCCCCTGTCTGCACTGCCCCCCTCCTTACCATGTCTCCAGCATCTTGTTGCCTTTGTAACGTGATGTCATGTGACCCCGCGGCGTCATTTGACGACGCGTCACCGAAGACAAGGTAAGTGAAGTTACAGAGGCCTCACGCAATCCCCGGGCATTTAATTTATATGCTTTGTGGAAGAGCGGGGGCCTCTTCAACCGCCGCGACCCCCCAGTTTGCGCATCCGTGATATAGATCATAGGCTACTTCAGTAAGCACGGTCTCTTTTTTGTTTTGTGTGAGCTTTACAAAAGCCAAATTGTAAGGGGTCCAGGCGGGCATGGGAATTAAGAAAGTTGGTCATACGGGTAAACACGAGATATCCTAGCAATTTGGAGTCAAACAGCAGGAGGGATACAGGGCGTTGGTAAGGCATGTAGAGTTTCATTTATTTTTAAGAGTACGTGTGACCACCTCATGCTTAAAGGAAATAGGGAATGTGCTAGAGGACAGGGAGGAATTGAAGATGTGGATGAGAGTGGGGACTAAGATTGGAGTAAGAGTTCTGATATGGTGTGAGGGGATAAGATCGAGAAGGCATGTGGTTGAGCAGTGGTGCGCAAACTGGGGGTGCAAGGTATTTTTTAGGGGGGGGGGGGCACAGGCGGTTGCAGAGATCCCGCGCTCTTCCCCAAGGCATTTAAATTAAATCCACGCGAGGCCTCTGCAACCTCTACTTACCGAGATTCAGCTGGCTTCAGGACGCGTGACCATGGCAACGCGGTGTCAAATGACATCGCGGTTCATGTGACGTCACGGATGCCTTGGTAACGTGACGTTAAATGATGCCGTGGGTGATGGGACGTCAAACGAGCCCGCGGCGTCATGTGACGCCGTGCGAGGTAAGGAGGGGGGCGGCCAATGGAGGAGGTAAGGCAGGAGGGGCGCCGCCAAAAAAGGTTGCCCCTGTGGTAGAGGGAGAAGAGAAAATCATCTTAGGAACTTTCAACTCTGTAACCGGAGAAAAGAAGTCAAGATTGGAAGAAGGAGATTTAGATACAAGCAGATAGGATGGGGAAGGGTCATAAGGAATCTCCTAGTGCAGGCCTGCACAACTCCAGTCCTGGAGGGCCGCAAACAGGCCAGGATTGTAGGATATCCCTACTTCAGCACAGCTGACTCAATTAGTGGCTCAGTATGACTGAGCCACTAATTGAGCCAGCTGTGCTGATTTAGGGATATCCTGAAAACCTGGCCTGTTTGCAGCCCTCGGGGACTGGAGTTGTGCAGGCCTGCACTAGTGGATAACATCCACTTTGCATTTAAAGTAGTCGGCAAAGACTTGAGAAGAAGTGAAGGAAGGATGGGAAGTGGGTGGAGAAGGTCGGTGGAGAGAGTCAAATACACAGAAAAGACGACTTGGATTTGTGAGTGTTGATGAGTGAGGGAAAAGTTGTGTTGTTTGACCTTAGAGACAGCAGAGTTAAAACGGGAGGAGAAATGTATAGTGTAGAAAATCAGCCAGTGTTCGAGTTTTTTTCCATATAGGAGCAAGTGCGAAGGGAACATGTTTGTGAATTTAGCCAAAGCCATGCGTTAGGGACAGTTGTGTGCCGGAGCCTAGAAGGGACATATAGATCAATACAGGAAGAGAGGATAGAGTTGTAACAGTTTACAAGATTGTCCTTTTCAGAGGGGGGCAGGAGAGGTTAGAGTTTAAGGTAGATGTGAGAGCAGAGAGGTCAATGGAGCAAAGGTTTCGAGAGAAGCGAGTACAACAGGTAGGAAGGGAGGGGGGGTGTGAGGGCAACGAGTGTTGTAAAAAAAGGTCTGCGTTTGTATGCTGTTCTATTTTTTTACACAGCACCAAGCTTGCATGCAGTGATTTATAATGGAAGCATTTAGACAATGTAATTCACGAATCATAATTATAAGCGAGAGAAAAAAGGCAATTTATGACCCAAAGAACTTACAATCTAAACATATTGTGGGACATATACAGACAGTCTGAATAAGAGCATCACGTACCTCAGAAAATACACAAAATATGGGTGAATTTAATGAGAAGGGGGATGTACAGTATGTGTTGGTATTTCCATGCTAGCGAAATGCCTCCTTGAACAGTTTTGGAAAATGTGTTATGAAAATGAAGTATTTGCATTTAAGAAAATCTCTCCCCCTCACTTTTTTTTTACCAGTTACCAGTTTTGTAAGTTACTACTTTACATTTTACAGGGAGGTTTTAACAAAATCTTACAATGAGGCGCCTCAATATAGTTTGCAGTGTTGAGTGACGCTGCTAAATTGTTATAAAATGGGGTTCATTTGTTTTAACTTGGAGTCGAAGTGACAGAATGGGGTTATGTTTATGGTTTTACATATCCTAATAACCCTCTTAGTTGTTCAACAAATGCATTTCACAAGTAAATAGCCCCACATTACATTGCTATATTTACTGGTCAACCACAAGACTATAAGTGCCTGTTGCTGTTTGAAATATGAATATGCTTCAGTACATACTAATACTGAGTGCATTCATGCACTTCTAAATATCCAACAGACCCGTGAATGATTGGCTCCCACCAATAGTTACTATTAATGGCTTTTTCGCTCTTCCCTGATGTCCTCTTCGGGCCCATGTACATAATGTTGTGAGAAGCTGATTTCTCGGGCTGGAGAAGCGATCAGCTGTATTGAATTGTATGGCACTAACATCTTCTGCAGCGCGGGGAAGTGGCTTCCCAGCATTTACTGTCGCATAGAAGGGGAAATGAGAAATGACTGCTGTAGGGAAGCATAGATCACGGCGGGTTACTGAGCAGTACGAAAGGCAACCTGGCAATGATTTGTGTATTGGTATTATCAGTGTTCGACAAACCTATACATTTGCTCGCCCCGGGCGAGTGGATTTAACCCCCGGGCGAGTAAATATTGGCCCAAGCAGCACACGTTTGGTACTAGGTGGCGAGTAGATTTTTTTGTGTGGCGAGTAGATTTTTTGGTGATTTGTCAACCACTGGGTATTATCATACTGTGTATTGTAGTTCCATGTTCTCTCGGGAGAAGGGGCATTGAGGAACCATGATGCCCATTTTGGAGGCGAAGAGAAGTAGTTTAAAAGTATTGCATGTAGTTTCAAATGAGAGTTAAGTTATTGAATTCTTTAGTGAGCTTAATTCGTTTAACTCCTCGATGTTATGTTTGGTAGCTTTATTTGTACTACATTTCCAAGTTGGAATACACATTCGACGAGCAAGAGGTTATTTTAATGTGGGAAAAACAATCTCCTGAAAGACCCCTCCTTCAGCGCGGCGTGCCGAGCAGGATGCTGCCATGCATCGCGCGCTCTTCCGGCAATGGAGGGGTTGCAGTGAAAAAAAAAAAAGAAAAGCTTTTTGTAAAACCTAGCATTACATCGAATTATAATCCGCAGTGGATCAGAAACCTCCTGACTGGGCCCCAGACATTCCAATTTAGTCATTCAGCCCATGCTGCCTGCATTGTGTATTCAGCAGCTCCTATTAGACATCTTCACAGTGAGTGGCTCTGCTGGGCTTTCTGACACCCGTTGTCATGCATGGCCTGCTATCTCAAGCAGATTCTTTTTTTTTTTTTAACCCTTTTGACAGTAGCGAGTGTTGCAACGCATTGCAGAATCCAACTCTCCCTCTCTGAGGGGAGGGGGGGGGAGTGATCTGCTGGAATTCTGGTAGTCAATAGTGGAGAGAAGCTTGCACATGTATTCAGTTTACCATATTTCACTCGGGCAACAATGTTCATACAGAATTGCTGAGTTTATGCATTGTCACATTTTTAAGTGCCAGGCAGTCAATTGGATTAAGTGAGACTGCAAAACAGGGATATGTATGTTTGTGAGGGTACATACTGTACAGTATATGTAAAGGATTAGCTTATTGATGTTTTTCTTGAGGTATATGCATGTTCGCCATGTACATGCTCCATATGTCACTTTTTGCTTTGTGAATGCTACTCATGTGAAGATGAAGACAGACATAGTTACAATCGCCTCCTTGCTTTTTTTATTGACACTAGGGGGCACTGCTTATCCTCTGTTGCAGTTTCCCACAGTGCATGTTCAGTCAAAAAAACAATCAGCAGATTTGTGCAATAGTTGTTTAATTAAAAAAAAAGATATATGTATATAACATTCTTGGAAACACATAGGGGAAGTTTTTCATTCATGGCAGTTTTGTTTATTAGTCAAATGCCAGCACCAAGTGTTAATTTCATGGGAGGTGCCACTTGCACCTTTCAGAAAGACAATATCCGTAGACCTGCACAGTACCATGCTTTCTGTACTAGAAATGTCATTCTTGTCAAAGCCAGAAGGCCAAGTTTGTCCTGTGATGAGGTTTATATTTCTTGCCAGCTGCGTTTCTAGCCAGCATGTGTGATGAACATCTTTAGAAAGGAAGTAAGAGAAGGAATTGAAGAGTTTAGGGGGATTTATTTAACCACAGGTCAGATCAAGATCAGCCAAGTACACACATAATAGTACAAATTGATGTGTGTATATGTATATTTGTGTGTGTGTGTGCGTATATATATATATATATATGTGTGTGTGTGTGTGTGTGTGTGTATGTTTATATATATATATATATATATATATATATATATATATATATATATATACACAGTGTTCGACAAACCTATACATTTGCAAGCCCCGGGGGAGTGGATTTAACATCGTGGCGAGCTCCTATTGGCCAAGCAGCACACGTGGTACTAGGTGGCGAGTTGATTTTTTTTGTGATTTGTCGACCACTGTGTATATATATATATATATATATATATATATATATATACCTGTATAAATATATATATATATATATACCTGTATAAATATATACATGTATGTATTTCCTGACCTCTGATAAATCACAAGTATGTTTATCAAAGACTATTTACAATAAGACAACATTTATAAATACATTGACATGACATTGCATATTGGATTCATGAAGTTTAATATATTTGCTACTCATTTGATTGTTTATTAAAATGTTCAGAGTTATTTTCAAAAACGTGCATTGTCCTTCTCCTGTTACTAATTGAAATTACAGCATTTGGGGAACAGCTAACATAATTAGGGGGTAATTCTATGTAGTCCGCATGGGGATTTTTATCCCAAAACAGCCCAAACAGCCACTTTTCACAATACAGTATAGAATAAGGCCCTTGGGGTTATGGAAATAAGGGATACAACAATTGTGTATATATAATTATATGTGTGTATATATATATATATATATATATATATATATATATATATATATATACAGAAAAGGACTGCGCTTGGGTATGGTGTGACAGCAATAGTATAATAATAAATGATCAGAAAATGTATAAATATATAAAAAACCTAAATGACAATAATAATATTTAACTGTGCAATCAATACGTTCATAAAAAGATGTGCTGTGGACCCAATAACAAACTTTTGTTACAAATCCTTTGAAGTCAAAATGAAGTCCAAAAAATGCAAAAACAGAAAAGCACTGACAGGAAAAAGGCTGCTTCTTTAAAGGGCACAACGACCTCCCTCTCCACCTGCATAGAAAATAGAAGAAAAAAGCGCCAATGGGCGCTTTTTTCTTCTATTTTATATATATATATATATATATATATATATATATATATATATACATACATATACATACACACAATTGTTGTATCCCTTATATATACTCACACATCCTGTACTTGTAAATATAAATATATTTTTGTTATCAAGAATAATCGTAGTACTGTATAAAGTTTTTTTCAATTTTTTACGATGATGGAACTCCTCCCCATCTTTAAACAGGATCATGCCATTTTCAAATAGTACCACAACATATAGTTTTCAGAAGATTGAAGCAATATGGGTGTATTAATAGTTCAACCTATATACTATATGTAATGAGAATCTTAATTCTGTTAATCATGTTTTTCGTTGTACTGTATACAGTAGATGAGATTTGAAATATATATATATACTGTCGTAATTGTCAGCAGCAGAAAATGAACTTACATTTTCTATCTCTAAACTTCTTTTCATATCTGTAGTCTTGTCACTTGAGCAGTAAAAGTGTAACAAATCACTTTCCAGAAGTACTAACATTACCGAGGAGCAGATATGAAGTGACTTGGTTAAGATTAGTACACATACCATTCATTGTTTTATTCATTCTGTAAGGACACCTCCAGCGTCTTATTTTATTTCTGACATTTTTGTGTGTGTTTTGGATAGAAACCCATAAAAAATAAGAACAAGAAACGGGGTCGAGAATTGTGTCTCCAACGAGCATGCAGGGCTTTAAGATGTGTAATTGGGAATCTTCCCTTTTTTTTTTTTTTTTTAACTCCTGATTGAGACATTTATGCAAAACATTAGATTGGAAGAGACAGGCTTTCAGCATAAACTACAGTGATCTGTCAACCCTGTACTTGATGCCCACTGCACTGGTATCGTAGGCAGCCTGGAAGATTTCATGGACCCATTCTTTGCTGGGGTGGCTAGCAGTGCATTGTTTGCAACGGGCTACAGGCCCCACCAGCACTGAAAGGGTCAAGTATGAATTCTTAATTGTTTCGATGTGAAATGCCTCTTTGTTATGCTGAGAGTCCTTGGCAGTCGACAAAACACATAGCTAATGTTATAATACGGAATGCATTCAGTGGGCTCGAGGTCTAAAGTGTTCTGCATGTGAAGGGGAAAGCTTTTAAGGCGAGACAAGGAAACTTTCTGTATATTGCTACAATACCTATCACTAATGTACCAGTAGAGAATCTGTTATGGGGAAAAAATGGTGTCAAGGCTTAAGGAGACTCTTTGTCTTAATTAAAGAATGTTTAAATAGAGAAAAGAAGATTTGCTCGTGAATAAGTATGGTTCTAGCTGTGCTCTTGGAAGCCACATTTTGCTTTTCTTACACGTAAAATCATGCCTTGCGAGACTGTGAGAAGGACTTTTTGTTTTTTTGTCTGTGCATATTGGAACATAAGTTTCCTTAATATTCAACATAGTGGAGTTCACAAATTGCTTGATGGACACCTTCCACGTTTCAAATCAAATTCATTGAATTTGCTAAACATGTATTTTTTTTTTCTTCCTTTTTTTTAAAGCCATCCTATTTCTAATTATTTCTGTGTATAATCTCGGACAGTTTGGGTCTCCATCTGACCTTTAGTAATAGATCTGTCATTTAACAAGAACTGGCATTACCTTGTTATGCCTTATCAGGTCATAAGCAAATCACTGATTAATCAATAAGGGGCCGCTTCTTCTACGTCCCCAACCTTTTTATCATTTGAAATGTTATGTTGCAGGCGCTAACCGTCCACAAGTAATCAGATGCCAGTGCAGTTATAATAGGTTTTCCTCCCCTTTAGCAGTTTATTGCTCTTAGCTATCGAAAGTTAATTTCAGATCCCGATATAGTTGCATTAATTTTCTAGACGTTTTCTGGGTGTCGAACAGCAAAGAATAACATGAACTTTACACCACGGCGCTGCAGCTAATCGTTTATTACCTCAAGCGAAAGGGAAATCGAGTTAATGTGAAGGCCACATTAACGTCTATTTTGGGTATAAAAAAAAAAGAGGAGGAAGCTTGGGTAGTTTTTCATTCAACTGTGAAGTCAATGGGAGTTTCCGTCAGATAGTGCCCCGCGCGGCACTATCACAGTGTAATGAACAACCCCCTTACTAGGGAAGTAGATCATATTTCTATTTTTACAAGAGCAAGTTTAGAATCCCTTCAAAACTGATATTTTTTTAATACAAGAAAGCAGAGTACTTGTATACATTTGTAACACCCCCTTTTTGAAATTTCTCATTAGAAAACGTTTTTGATGAAGTTCGCAAACCAGGATTAATAAAGCTCATTTCCGTTCGCAAAAAGAAAGGTTCCACGCATAGTTATTTGGCAGGTCACGTGAGCCTACATTCAGGTCATCACCACTGATATATACACTGCTATGTTGTTCTGGCAGCGATAGTGTTAAGAGCCGTAGCACAGCTTTACTACAGTATGTAAACTCTCTCCACTATTAACCCTCAATTCTATGTCGTCTACAGTGATTACTATTATTGGCATTTGTATCATTGTATGGGAGAGATTCCTCGCACGCACATTTTCCCTCTGCTGTGTTTCCTCTCCTAGTAGTCACAGAATGAGACCTGTTTTGTCGAGTGGTTATTCATTCATTTCAATGGAGAACTGAAGTATAAAAAATAGACACTAGCTAACATTTAAAAAAAAAATGCTTCATATGTCTGTGTTGTTCTGCAAAAATGTTTGAGGGATCGTAGCCTACAAAAAATGGAGGGGAAAAAAATCCTTTTATAGAAGGTTTATGATTCTTTTTCCTTTCCTTTATTTTTTCTTTACACAAGTTTGTGTGTATATATGTAAGTATATATATATATATATATATATATATATATATATATATATGTATATATGTGTGTATGTATGTGTGTGTGTGTCGGTGTGTGTATGTATATATGTGTGTGTATATGTATATATATATATATGTGTGTGTGTGTGTGTATATATATATATATATATATATATATATATATATATATATATATATATATATATATATATATATACAGTGTTCGACAAACCTATACATTTGCACGCCCCGGGCAAGTGGATTTAACATCGTGGCGAGCTCCTATTGGCCCAAGCAGCACACGTGTGGTACTAGGTGGCGAGTAGATTTTTTGGTGATTTGTCGACCACTGTATATATATATTGAGAAAGGTCCCACTGGGGGACCGAAACGTCGGTTTTTGTGTCTTCTATCAAATATAGAACATTTTTGATTTACTTACCTGCGTGCTGTCCCTTGATGTCGTGTTGCAACCGGTATCGTATGGTATATATATATATATATATATATATATATATATATATATATATTTAGTTAGTTAGTTTGTCACTGCCAAAGAGCATTTGTAGATAAAATCTCACAGTTTGGGAGGAAATTTAAATTAGCATAGGATACTTTATTCCATTTAGAGGCTACGGTGCACAGTGCGGGATCAAAATATATGATTAGGCCAATAAGCAAAGAGATGTAATATATTTCCAGCATTAAAATATTCACAGTAATTATCACACAAAATTATTGCTAGCATGCAACCGCTTTTGCATTAATATCCCACATGCACAGATAGGGCTCTCTTCAAACTGTTAAGAGCAAATTGTGCTTTAATGAACACTGCTAGTTCCGCAAATGAGTTTTCAGGTATCATAAAGTAATTTTCTGCAATGCATTCATCCATGATTATTTAATACTTTCTTTTGTTTTGTTTTTTTGCAAGTATCCTTTTTGTATAATGAGGGAATGGTCAGAATCAAAGCAATTCAAAGTATAACGAGAGACATAAGGTTGAACCTTTTAAACTTACTTTTTAACAGAACCTTTTTACACCAAATTAATTTAGTAGTTCTTGGAAAGGAAACCTTTTTACAAAATTCTGACTTTTTAGTCATGGAAAGCAAAATAATTACTGAACAAACGTTTCTCCAAAACCGGAAGAGATGATCAAAAGTAAAATGCTTGAGTATGCGTTTAAGTGACAGGCTTGAGAATTGTATTTTACTGTTAAAAACGTATCTACAGTTTAAGGTTAGTGCCGCTTTTGAAATAACATATAAAAGTAATCCTAAATCAGCACGGGATTTAAATGTCCCTGAGCTACTCCCAGAACTCTGCCGCCTCCTGCTTCTTCCTTATATTGTTAATTTAAGAACTACAATTATATTGCCCCCTTTTTTTAATGCCTGGATGTGTGAAATAGATAGAATTACCTTAGTGGATAGAATACCAACCTGATATCAAGACTGTCCTCAGCCACTGATTATCATTTGGGAAGAGCTTCTAAGTTTGGTTACCTAAGGCACAAAGGACATCAAATTTGTCTTGCGCATTCGATAAATCCATCAGGCTATTTCTGTATGTTTGTAACAAAAATATAAATGGGGTTAAGTCACATGAAAAATAAATACTCGAGGCAATTATTCCCCAGCAAAATATTTTTATTGGAGCCACATCACAGCAAAATCAGAGACATTTATATAACGCATATCTGAAAATACAAAAATGTGTTGAAAGAAGAAGCCAAAACAAAAAGTAGGAAAAAAGCCGCCTGGTGAAATAAAAAAAAGTGGAGTCTGACAATTTAGAAATGAGACGTTTCAGGCCAACAAAAGCCCTTTATCGAGTCGGTATGTTTTTGGAACAATTTTTTATTCATATACCAATAACAGCAACAACATTGCCCCATTTAAATAAAGCAAATTAAGATACCATAAGATAATGAATTCATAACACTGCGGTCCTTCTTAGGTTGCAGTGTTTCTCTTTCACATACTGTATGAGCACACTTTTCTTGCGCACATACGCCTTAAAGGTTATTAACCATTTCTCCGTTCGAGGTTCCAGATAAGTCCGCTGTAAAGTAATGAGTATAAATTCCACACGTTCTGAAATGTGTCTCTGCTATCTTTTAAACATGCTGTCAGATGTATTCCATTTTTATCACAATGTGGAAAAAATAATAAATGGTGTGTCAGTTGACTTCCAGTGTTTCAAAGTCATCCTACACCCTTCCCACAGCAAGCGATCTATCAGCCTACAGCTACAGTATGTGTGTGGTGATTCTCATATCTGCTTGCCATGAACTATGATCCCTGGACCTTCTAGACTCCTTTGGGTAATATCTTAGATAGCGGTTTTCACTGTATACTGTAAGAAATGTCATTGAGGGCAGCTTTAAAAGTATGTGAACAATAATATTGAGGTTCTTCATCAAAACCAAGCAGAGTTTTGTGTATTAAAATCAGTGATCCATGCAGACATTGAACATCACTTGCCATAACATTAACAACACGCTGTGTACTCTGCTTATTATGATTATTTTTTGTTTTTATTGCAAAACATTTTGTTGAGTGAATTTGAAGACAGCTCCTCTCCTTAATTCCTA
Organism: Ascaphus truei; assembly: GCF_040206685.1. Lineage (NCBI taxonomy): Eukaryota > Metazoa > Chordata > Amphibia > Anura > Ascaphidae > Ascaphus > Ascaphus truei. Next base: position 108,732,106 of record NC_134483.1, on the reverse strand, counting down.
TTCTTCATGTTTCCCAGCTAGCAATGTAATTCTATTGCTCCTGCAGCAGAACTGCAAGTCGCTTGTGCTGGCTGGTCAGAAAGTCCTACAATGCAAAAATAATAAAATAACATCTTTTATAATATGGACATACTTTTGAGGAGCTAACCAGCAGGATGGACTTTTGCTTGGAGCATCATTAATACTTTTGCTGCCACTTCAGCTGACTAGGGAATACCTCTCCGGTTAGCTATCCATGCCCTGTCACTGATTTTCAAAGGGGTGTGGTAAGGAGGTTAAGATGTTGGATACAGTGAAGGGATTTTTATTCTCAAATGAGTCACATCTCCGTGTCCCTGACACATTCAACTAATAATAATTTATTACGAATAATTCCCATCTTATCTGCAAGTATGTCACAAATGTGCTTTACAGGTTTACTTTCCGAAATTGGGTGCAAGCATGAATGTACCTGCAGTTTGGTTACTAAATTACATTGGAATTAAAAGAGGCTACACAAATGCAAGCATTTGTATCATTATTACAGATACAAATGTGTGTAGGAATTTTGTGACACTGACGTTTTTGTATGCAGTTCTGAAATGCCGAAAACGTTGAGTTCCAAGAGATTTCACTGGCAAGTCCCCCAGAGAGCGAATGGTGAGCTGACAAACATCTGCTGTTAAAGTACAGTATTATGGAACAAAGTGATATTGTGTGTGAGACTTCAGATGTGTTACGTAGCGGCGTTCCAGGAATGTTCACGGGTTAAGCTACCAGAGTGCATGCTGTTGAACTCAGGAGGGTAGCACGGGTTACTTCATATGGGAATAACGGTCACCATGAAGAAGATGCTGCAATATGGGTCAGGTCCGCCCCAGGCCTTGAGAGCATCACTATATGCTGGGGGAAATGCCTCCTTTTGAACATGGATTCATGGGTGTGAAATTGTGTTCTGATTAATTACACATTAAATGTACAAGACTTAAGAGAACCGAGTCACCAAGGATATTAGAATAAAGTGGGACCACAAAGTCAAATAATAAACATTTTGTTTTTATGGAGTTTTTTTTGTGTGTGTTTGTTTTAACTGTTGAAGCTTACACCTGCAAGCCTACATCCAAACCATCATCACGACTAATATTCGTTTAGGTGCAAGCTCTTCTGCTTTTGTTTGGGTTGTGATGGCAGAGGAGAGGAGGACAGAATAGTGAGGACTTTGTACAGTAAGTGATAATTTGGGCAAAGTTCTTAAAAGTGAAATAACTTTTCAACGTATTTTCTTTACCTTTTAAAAGGGCATTCCTCCTCAATGCTACAGCCTTTCCTTATGTGCCCCTTTCTAAGTGGGGAAAAGCCCCCCTACAAATCCCTGCTACCTGGGAGAGAACTATATGGCAGATTAGAAACAGGTGCAGCTAAAGTTTCGGTTGGATGATGTTACAGCCCTCGCTTGAGAATGCGACAGTATGGAGATTCTGGGGAATATAAATCCTCAAGTAGATTTTGAAATCTGGAAAACAAGCTGAAACATCTTTAAGAAAACCTGTCGTAGAAGCCAATCATTCATGAATATGCTCCATGCCCTGGTCGCGTTACCCTTATATAGTACAGTACATCGGCTGCTGCCAGTGACGCGTCCAGATACTAGTACACCAGACTTTGCAGCTGCAGCTATCCTGAATTAGTTGATATTTGTATAGTGGGATTTCTCCTAACGTTCCCTTTTTCGCATTATTTTTCAGCAACATTTTTCTGGTAGTGAACAGTAGATAATAAGGAAGTCTGCACGTGGCAATTTGGTTTTAACAATGAGGGAAAAGGAAGTTATTGTTGCTCTTCGTTTAGATGCCAAAGAACAATAAATCATTGTTGCCTTACCATAACTAGTGACAACAGAGTTCATTTCATAAATGCAAGCAAACCCTCAAAGCTTCATTTTACACCCTTTTATCCATGACTACTGCTTGTTTTAAGGCTTTTCCTTCCTGCAGTTTGACAAAGGTTTCAAAAGCTGAAGTTAGGGCTTCAAAGTACAGGAAAAGTGAGCACTGTCTTATCCTGTTGCTGCAGTGGAAGTCCATCTGCCTCTGTTTAAATAACCTCGGTGTAAAACTTCATATCCATCTGTGATGAGCTGAACATACAGTAGTGTCCAGACTTTTCCCTTCTAATCTTGCTCATCACTTACTTTTGCATTTATTTTAAACATGGCACATAGTATCATTGCCCGGAAAATTCACATTTAATAGACCTCCCCATGGTAACACTTGGGCCTCCCCCCTGCTCTTGGATAACTGGGCTGTCAGCTCTACTATGCATATATACACTTTTAAACAAATGCCACATGGTGCTCTGCACATACATAAAATAACATTGCAGATCGGCATTATGTTTGTTATACTGGGAATGTAGTTGCTTAAGACATTGATTCGTGTATCTCTTGTGTAATGTGGCAGTAACATTAAATTGAAATTTGGTCGATGTGATGCCATTTGTAATATTTAAACATATCTGTCAAGAAGTAATTGCATATTGCAAAAGCTTGCACAATATACTAGTTTTTAGATCTCTACCATTGTATGTACGGATGTGCCATATGGAAACGGACTATGACCCTTTCTCTAACCTAGAACTCATTGCAGTTCAGTGATACCCGGGCTTCTCTGGTAGCTACTGTACATCCTTCTTGTAGGTTATTTCGTCACATAACCACCAACGAAGTGTGTTGTAATAACATGTGTAAGTGCTCTGATCCTTGAGGATGGTTCATTCTCATGAGACACTATGATGTTGATTTATGTCATTTTTCATTCATGTCAGACATCTGGATGCAGTCCAAGTGATGATCACTGCTATATACCGCATCACAAAGTCAGGAAACATTTTTTTCGATGGGCACAAGAGGAAGATGCTCTCTTTTAATGACAGCAAGTGACCACAAATACCACACACAACATAAATCTTTATAACAGTCATCTTTGATTCCTTCTTTTCTTTGTTCCACACACAGTTCCTCACCAAAACATGCCGCTTCCAGCTCTGCAATATTAATAGCATCTGCCTCTATCACCCCAAATCAACCAAACGTATAATCCACTCCCTCATATAATCTTGTTTACAATTACTGTAATCTCCTTCTACCTGGTCTTCCTCTCTCCCATCTGCCATCCCTAAATTTCATTCTCAATACTGTGCCATACAAATTGTTCTCGCACACCATCCCTCTTCTTCATCCTTATGCAGGGCCCTACTGCTGCGGCACAGTTTATTCGAGCATTTGCCCGTTCTGTGCCGCAGCAGTAGCCTGGCGCGCGCCCGAGTGTGACGGGCGCACGCCGAAGCAGCGGAAGAGCGCCCTCCGATCGGGGCGCTCTCCCTACCGCTGCCGGGTCCGCCGGGTCCCCCGGAACCCCCTGCCGCTGTCCCGCGATCGCGGGACACCAGGGCTCCCTCGGGGAGCCCCTGGACACGCGTGCAGCGGGCGCACGCTCCCGATGACGCGTGACCGCGCGTCTATGACGCGCGGCACGCCGAGGGGCGGCCACTAGCAAGCCGGGAGATTTCCCGGCTTGCGGTACCGACCACACTTCAATAAAGTGTGTCGGTAGTGTATATTGGCTACCAGTATCATCCAGAATTCAATTCAAGATTTTAGTCCTCGCCTACAAAGCTCTCTACCAAAGGGCCACTCCTTACATCTCAAACCTCAATCTTCCCCAAACGCCTCCTCCCCTGTCCCTCATCGTATCCTTGCACTCTTGCCTCTTTCAACTTTACCTTGGCTGCCCCACACACATGGAGTTCTCTCCCCCGCAATATCAAACTCCAGCACTCTTCACACATTTAAGCATGACCTGAAAACCCACTTCTTCAAGGAACACTATGCACCAGCCTCCTGGTAATATCAAACTTCTACCTTTTGCTTCCATAACACCTATTGTCAATTTCAAAGCACAGAGCATTCCAGCTGCTAGCATTACAGAAAGTAGCTTTTAGAAACACGCCGACCTTCTTTTCCCATGCTTGGATATACAGTAGACATTCACATCAGTATCATCCTGGTGAAATTTAGATTTTCATGTCAGTAGTGAGAGCAGACTATGAAATCACCTACTGCACCAAAGCACTCAGGTATGCATTGATACATTGACGACCTGTGCAAGAGCTACAAACACAGGAATTTGCAAGGACAATTCTCCATTTAAGGGAATAATCAGGCCTTGTACAACCTGTAAAGGGATGGAAACAGTGTTGACACCTTAATGGTGACCATTCAAAACACAAAGAAAACCAGCCTTCATGCATGTTTCATTACCACCTATCACACTGCTTGATCATGAATCCAAAAAGACATCTCGTCCCTCTCCTTAGTCCAGAGTGTTAATAGCTGCCTAGTCCACTATATACTGTAGGTTGGTCTTTTTTCCATCTCTTTGTTAACACAGTGCCCTGTGCAGGTTAGGGGGAAAGAGTTGCATTACATTGTAACACAACCAGTATGTAGAAGTCGTCTGGCATTATTTAGGCTTCTGTGACCACTGTAACATGTTTATGGAATCTGGATTTATATTGTCAGTGAAATGTAGCTTCAAATGGCTTGATGCACAGCACTGTCTCTTATCTGAGCAGAGGGCTTTCAGATGCAGGAAGTCACGCGCTCAATTTTCCGTGGATGTCAATGATCAAATTAGAGATGCCATTTATTATAACACAGTCTTATACACTGAGACATTGATAACACTATCTTAACTTTTGTATTTAACAAGAGGCTACATAGGAAACCCCATTTAATCCTTCCCTTGGATCACTAGAGGAAAAAATAACACCAATGCGGTAAAGAAGTGAAGGTTTTCCTATCAAGTTGCATTCTGCCGTAATCAAGCATTCATTTTCATTCCATATTGACACTGGTAACTCTCTACTGAGAGTCATGGCTTTGTCAACATATTTGACAATGTGTACCCTCAAGACCCGTTACCATAGATTGCAGTAAAAGAGCACATGTGCACTAAACATTAAAGACAACAATCTGTAAAGTGTTTTACTTAATAAATCTGGAAATAAAGTATCTTGTCAAAATTGTGTCTTTGTTTCCTAATTTGCAATATTTCAATGTTTTTCACATCCTTTGTACACGTGCAAGGTGTCTAAAGACTTTCTTAGCATAAATTATGTACAGTATGAACTAAAATCTCAAAGTGACAGTTCCACGCAGTTGACTGTAGGTTAATAGGTCAGTATTAATGAGTGTAATTAAGTTATGTGCTCAGACCAGAGCATTTTATATTCTCTATAAAGCACGCAAGCATATGTTGGAATGCAGATTTCAATAATCATGCGTGGAGACGTTCTGTAATGCATTGTAATATTGACTTTTCAGATATATAGACACAGTTCAGATGAAGAAAACACACTGCTACACCAGATTACTTGCCAAAAGAGCACCTGGTGTAAAATCTGTTATTTACTTTAATCACATATATTTGAGTTATTCTAAAATAATTTGTTAATCTTGGTTACATTTAATAATCTGAAAAAATGTAGTGCTGTTGGTGTATGTATCTACAGACAGATTTTTCAGGCACAAGTTAGTACACGGTAGACCAGGGGTGTTCAAACTGGGGGGGCGTGCGCGTGATTTTTTGGGGGTGGGCGCGGCGGTTACAGAGACCTTGCGCTCTTGTATGTATGCATGTCTTTATTTATATAGCAAGTAAGGGTTGTATGCTGCACACCAAAATAAATTTAGCTCAATACATACGGTTACCGGTGCTCCTGGCTCAGGGAATACCTGTCAAAGTAATCCAGAATCAGTAAATTGGAAGGTGATTCAGGGCACTACGGATTTATAATCAAAACTTAGATTTATTTGTAACACAACGTTTCGACCATTTATCAAAAAAATCTAACTTTTGATTATAAATCCGTAGTGCCCTGATTCAACTTCCTTTTTATTTAGATAGCGCCATTAATGTACATAGCGCTTCACAGCACACGTAATGCACACGACAATCATATAAGTAACAAAAAATCTAAATAACACTAACAATAAGTGCTTCAGACATAAAAGTAAAATTTCGGAAGAGGAGTCCCTGCTCCGAGGAGCTTACAATCTAATTGGTAGGTAGGAAGAACATACAGAGACAGTAGGAAGGTGTTCTGGTAAGTGCGTCTGCAGGGGGCTAAACTTTATGTATCAGGTATATAGTATTAGCCACGGAGCTACTCGTATGCTTCGTTAAGCAAGTGTGTTTTAAGGGGGGTCTTAAAGGTGGATAGAGAGGGTGCTAGTCGGATATTGAGGAGAAGGGCATTCCAGAGGTGTGGGGCAGCTAGTGAGAAGGATTTAAGGCGGGAGAGGGCTTTAGATACAAAGTGGGTAGAGAGAAAACATCCTTGAGCAGAACGCAAGAGTCGGGATGGTGCATAGCGAGAAATTAGGGCTGAGATGTAAGTAGGAGCAGAAGAGGGTAAAGCTTTAAAAGTGAGGAGGAGAATTGAGTGTAAGATGCAGGATTTGATAGGAAGCAGGGCATGCGCCCCCCTGCCTACTCTTCCACAAGGCATTTAAATTAAATTGCGGGGGACCTCGTGAGGCCTCTGTAACTTCCCTTAGGCCTCGTTCACGGTGCCAGAGGCAGGAGTTGGAGGGAGGGCGTTCGGGAGGGAGGGCGGCAGTCTGCTGGGTGATGTGTGTTCATCCTCCCAGCAGACTTTTTCAGGAGTTGAGGGGGCGGGGCTACAGACCTGAGGTTAGGGATCCAAGTTGCAGTCTTGAAATCATTCTCAAGAATGATTTCATTGGCTGCCGAGGTCCCAGTGACGCTGCTGCAGCTTCAAAAAACGACTTTTTGTTTATTGAAACTGTAGCCAGCGTCAACTCCCTACTTTGGAGACAGGGCAGCTGCTACCCTGACAACCACAGTTCACTTTAAATACATTGTATCCCACGGCCGCACGCACGTCAGCACGCCCTCCCTCCGAAGCCTGCACCCTGAACGAGGCCTAACCGTGACTGTCGGCTTGGGCGATGCGTTGCCATGGCAACACAGTGTTAAATTACACAGCAGTGTCACGTGACGTCGCATGACCCCGCTGCGTAATTTGATGCTTCAGACTAGGTAAGGAGGGGAGGGGGGCGAGAGCAGGCAGGGGAGGGCGCAAGGAAAAAGTTTGCGCACCCCTGCTGTCTATAGACCATGTGGGGTCTAATGTTGGTGTCCAAGTTGCAGGGAGATAAAATGTGAGAACAAATTCCATTTTCCAAAGAATGAAGCGTGTTATCAAATTCTTGTTGTATTGTGAGTCTAGTTAAGTCCGTTGGGATTTACTGTAAACTAGTTATAGTTTTTCTAAGACATGACTGTATTATTAATAACGACCAAGGTCTACTACTAGATCTAAAACAGGCTCTTCGACTGAGCAACTGATTGAGCCATCTGTGCTGAAGCAGGGATATCCTGAAAACCTGACCTGTTGGAGGAGTCTCGAGAACTGGAGTTGGTCTAAAATATCGGCCCATTTATTCATGGTACTGGCGGCCCCTGCCTCTTTGTTTCTCTCCCCACCTACAGTATAATAACAGTGTGAAAGAAAATAGGAGATATAAATAAAAATACCTTTCTGTACTAAGACTATCTATAGAAAGATAATAAGATTATAGGACACTTCCTAAAATGAGGACCAACGAGCTTTCTCCATTGTTGGACATATTTACTTATTGAACTTCAGCAATGGTCTAAATGACTTTTGGATATATCATACAGCTCATGGTGTATTTGAATATATGGCAGGCTGGCAAGATTCTGTATGCATACCCAGGGAAGTATAATCTGAGAAATCACAGACTGTGCTATTGTATAATAATATTGTGGGCCATATCTAATAAGTGTCCCTAAGCTGTAAGACATCTTATAATATAGATTTATAGAGTAAATACAGTAGCATATAGTAAAGTATTTTTTTTTACTGTATCTAAATCTTTTGTTTCATCATAATCTTCTGCTAGACTGGGAACTGATTTTTTTTCTGTAAAACACGGGAACAATTTAAGGACAAGATCTGCTTTAAAATAACTTTCGATTTGCATGTTGATAACAGTTGTTTGTAAATCACTTCAAAAAGGTTCAATTATAGTGCGTGAGTTGCCGTTTTAATACGCTGTGCTTACATTATTGACCACACAAAACACACTGTGTTGCACCACTACTGTAGTAATCTTATCATTTTCAGACATTATTAGAAATATATTGGGCGCTTCAGATGGAAAGATTTCAGTGCTTCATTAGTAGTAAAAGATAATATTTTCGTTTTTAGTGCTGCAAATGTACACAGCCCTGTACATAGAACTGTGCGGGCACAACGAGTGTCTGCCCCAAAGACCATACAGTCTAAGGGTGGTGCCCGACACACGGGGAGATAAAGTGACTTGCCCAAGGTCACAAGGAGAGATGATTGGGATACACTCACTTTAAAGGCAGTTACATTACCACTGAGCTTAAAGAGGCTTCATAAAATCAAGGATGTTCACCAAATATTCTATTTGAAAAATATAAATCTGTGTTCATTTTTCACTCTTTATCATTATCACACTCTTTCTACTTTCTTAATAGCCGAACTGTAATGATACAAACTACATTTCTTTAACTACATCAAATCAGGGTCAGTTGTGTTCATTTGTAGGTTAAAAACTTTTTGTTAGTATTTGAAGAAGAGTTTCTCTTTCATCTTCAATGCAACTGCTTATACATTCTGCGCAATGTTGTGTGCTAGTTATTGTTAGGGGTGGCTATATTAATTAGGGTTTTGGGAACATTCCTAGCATATGCTGTGAACAGTTTAGCATTTGTGCCAAATTCCCCATTAGGAAGCACAAAACACACAATTTCTATCACTTATGGTTTAAAGGTACAGGGGATGTGTGTGCTTTTATACAGATTTGCACACAGAGTTTCAGTTTTGTATGAAAGTTAGGTTTTAATGCTATTTGTTGTACTTTATTTCCTTGCCGTCTCTGCTGACTGTATGTAGAAATTGTCCAAGTTAGGAATATGGTGCTCAAAGTGGATAAAAGACATATGTTGATTTTTCATATATATGAAGAGACAAAATAAGGAGTCACTTGTTGAACGACCCATACAAAATGATGATATAGCTTGTGTCTAGAAGATAGCCTGCCTGGATCTTTCATAAAAGAAAAATACAATGCAACCAGGAATAACAGCGTCACAGATTTCTTCTGAAAGCATCTAGTTTATGACACAGCCATTATGAGAAAAGTTCAGATAAATCTTATAAATGGTTAAACACTCACATGCTGTAGTTCATGCTGTAGTTGAGTATGTTGTAGACAGCTCTGTAGGTCAGGAAGGGAGCTTCCGGTGTGCAAGTAAGATAAAGCACCTCCGGGCGAAACGCGTAGGTGGTTCTTTTTGTACCTCCGTTATTTTTCATATGACCAAATAAACATGTTTTTTATGGAAGTCACGCTCCCTGTTCTTCATTTTTGGGGGTGCACCATATCTCCATAGTTTTTCTTCATTATTTCTGACTATGTAATACGTATGTTTTCAGGTAAAGCAAAGAGAGGCAAAGTGGCTCCTTTCTCCTGAGAACACATATTTGAAAAGTAATATTGACATCCCCAAAATATAAGAACGATAAATGGATACGTAACTCACCACCACTTTGTCAGAGTAGAAAAAGTATGGTATGTAATATTTGAAGAGAACATTCAATATGAAAATTTACCTCAGTAGTTTGGTCATATCTGTGGGGGGGGGGGGGTTATTTTGATTGTTATGCATTTTGTTTCCTCTTTGTATGCTATATTTTACATTCATTCCTAATGTTCAGTACAGGTTTACTACCAAAACAATAAAGGGTGAAGTTTGTACTATAGTACATTTTTATCTCTATATAGTGGCCTAATAGATTCCGGTATTTGCAGTTTTATTACAGATAGTGCTATATATAAACTGCTGCATATAAAGCTATTCTTCCATCTCTAAGCCCTTTGCCTACTTGGTAAATCTTTTGGTGTGTTCCCTGGTTGTTAAATTAACCCACTAATGTAGGAAGCCATTAATATTCATTTAGCAAGCAATGTCGTTGAATTGATTACATTTTGTATTCATTCTTTAATTCCTTTAGGTATTTGCCCATTTACTAACAAACTCTCGTTTAAAGCTGCATGGAGCTGGCTATTTAACTATGATTAAAAATTGTAAGGAGTGCAGGGGAGGTCTTCCATGGCCTAGATAGGAAGAATGGCCAGAGTAAATTTGAAGCGCGAACCACTGTGTCTGTACTCCTCATTACATTATGTATACAAATTAAAATCCAGCATCGGAGGTTCTTCATTTCCACTTCAAAGATTCCACATAGATCAGTGCAATGTGCTAAACGTCATATTTAATAATGACTCTTTTGTGGTGAAGGCAACATCCATAGTTTGTTATTCACATGGGGTTTACAACGCTGTATTCATAGTGGAGTAATTCCAGAACAACGGCTAATACGATTTCTAAAACCCAGACTTCCCCAACCTTACAAGGAGCCCTCCTTTGTGGGTCCAGACAAGGTACTCGCCTCATAGGCCACTCCTTCGATCATTAAATACCTTCATTCGTAAACTCTTAGGATATGTAGGATGTGTTCTGAGAGTCCAAAACGTATATTAAATATACTTTGCGCTGAGCTACAAGTCACCAAGCTACAGCTACTTTTCTCTTGTACTACTTGAGCACTACAAATATTACATGCATGAACCTGCATGCCTTCTGTTCTTTGTGTATATGTGTAACATATAACAATTACTATCTGTACAACAGAAGATTGTTGATAAACCCTTTGAATATAAATAGTAATGTTGCAAGGAAACATTGCTAGTAGCAGTTGATATTACATGATGGAAAATACTGTTAACCCTTGAGATAGTTGAGGCAGAAGCATTGTTTTCAACCTTCCATGCTATAATTTTTAGGGCTTGGCAGTATTGTTCCTCTTGTCATAACTCAATTGGAGTTGCCTAAAACACTTGCAGGCCCCTCTGTCTGAAGGGGATAATCATCTCGCAATCATTAAATAAGACAGAGGTCTGTAACACTATGGCAGATTTATCAGATGTTACTCACTACAGGTCCTTGTCTTTGTTACTAGTTACACTTATTTTATGTTGGACACATTTACTTCTCTACCCTTTATAGGAAAATGTATTGGCATAACTTCTTGGAATGCATTGGTGCCCAGAGCTGGGCCAGTTGCTATCTGATATTTAAGGCTTATGAAGACTTTTATTTCACACTATGCAATGGTTATTTAACCTTTTCTGACGCACCTGACAGGATATACATGTGTATCCAAATCTACTTAACTTCTTGGAATGTTTCACTAATTGGTAAGGACAACAAAATAATCATTATTGGCTTCGTCTTGCACTTCTCTGAAGGGCATGGCAGATAATATAATACATAAGAATACACACTAATTAAAATATAGATCAAACACAGGAAGTTTACCATTTAGTTAGCGCTTTAAATTGTTAATGCCAAAGCTCAACTGCATTTTTATAAATAAATAGTGTGTGCTATTATTTATTGTATATATATATATATATATACATATATATATATATATATATATATATATATATATATATATATATATATACAGTATATACACACACCAGTTTGTATATGATTTTTATGACTGTTTCTGTTTTTTGTTTTTACCCACCAGATGATTCAGCGTGAAGCTGATGTGAGAAATAAAGTTACTGCAGTGGCTCTGACGGATTCTGTTCATAATGTGTGGCATCAGGAAGCTGGTAAAACAATCCGGGAATGGATGCGAGAGGTAATAAAACTAATGTTATTTTAATAAGGCTATTGACTCATTTTAATAGCCAATTCCTGAAATAAACTAAACAAGCGACATAAGTGTTTCAGTCCTCACATCTAAAGCAAAGGTCCAATGTACATTTTCCTTACACATTCTTACATATATCCCATATAGTGCTCAGCACCACTCTACTGACTTGCCTGGGTGCTACTGCAGATGTAGTGACACAAAGCAGCAAGAGGTAGAGCCAATTACACACACATATATATATATATATATATATATATATATATATCTCAGAAAAAAATAGAGACTCACAGGCCTTGTGAAAAACCCCCAGAGTTAAATGATTTTATTCATACAGTACAGTATATCGACATTTCAGTCCTATCCAGGCCCTGTGTCATTAGAGAGAGAACCGAATTGAGGTGTATGTTCTGAGGAAAGGACTTGTCTGTCCTGAAACGTCACGTTTTTGCATATACCTGCTCTGATGCTTTAAATACAAAGTAAGTTAACTTACAGAAAGGCTTCTTCCATTATTAAAATTTCTACATGTCCACTTGGATCCAGCTTTGAGGCTCCGGGATCAGCAGAAGGTGAGCACCAGGGATGAACGTACTGTTATATATATTTTTTTCTATAAACAACGGTGTACCACTCCTCCAACCCCTGTCGACATATGAATACAATTGGTTGTCCCCTTAGTATACGTTCTATATATTACAATCAGAGTGCTGCTGTGTCTGTATATTTTATAAAAGATACTGGTTGCATCAATAGAAAGTCAACTTTCGAAAAAGAAAACACTTCTTTTTAACCCAATTGCCTATTGAAGCACTACTAAGGGTATATGTGGGGTTTGTGCTAGTGTGTAGGGACCGGTGCGCATTTTTCATGGTAGTTCACACTGGTAGATGCAGCACAAAATAAACGTGCTAGAAAGCTTGGATTATATTCTGTCAGAATAACTACAACCGTGTTCACATGATACAGTTTCATTAGAGCTGCGCACAGCTATACTTTAATTGGGGGGAAAGTATAGTTCAGCATACAGGGCAACTGAAATTGTACCCCCACGCTCTTCATGTGTTTTTATTTATTGTCTCTTAATTTGAGAGTGATGCTGCGTTGGCCAGACAAGCTTGTTTCTTTTTATATCCTCATAAGGCAAATCAGTACATCGTATTGGCAGAGATGTAAAAACATTGCGTTTGTCTGATTCATTTTTCTTACACTACAGTATCTTATTTTTTCTGCAATTCATCTCTGTCTTGATGGAGCCTCCTACTGTATGTTCTTATAACAGGTTCAACGAACAGCTCTTTCCTATATGTGGTATTAGAGCTTTTGTAATTTAACCTCCTGCTGCCCACTCTTCCCTTGGCTGTTTCTTCTTCTGCCACACATTTTTTCCTGTAGGTTTCCTTTATTTTCTTATGCCAAACGCCATAAGCACCCCCTGATCAAAGCGGCCCCCAACACCATGTCTGGTTCCCAGTTCTAGTCTTTGCATGCATTACCAATTGATCATCAACAAGGTTTATCAATTTATTGTTTAAACTATTTAGATAAGTAGAAGGTAAATACAGTTTTATACAAAATGCAAGTACTACTTCAGAGCAAGAACTATTGGTATCAATGGATTAATCTGGAATTTTCTTAATGTATTGACTCATGGACAAACTTTGGCCTCAAGTCCCTTTTGTGTGACGAAGTGGCTCAGGTAGGACATAACCTATTATGATTATCTGGGATTTTATGATCTGTTCTTGTGTCATCCGTGAGTACGATGGCAATTATGTGCTCAAGAAATAATTTGACAGAAAAATATGGAGTGTATAAAGCTTGAAAAAATGCAACCATACTACTGATTCATTTCCGAGGATATGGGGACCATGATTAGAGAAATATACTGTATCCACTCAATGTTTGATAAGTCATCCCTTCTCTTATAACCAAAGAGAATTAAATAAAGAGTCTAAAACCCAAACCAATTGAAAGGCGAGCTATTGAGAAAGAATCCCTGTGAACAAGGTTGAGAGATAACATGATTTTACCTAACACCATCTCTGTACCCCAACAACACTCTATCCCGGTTCTTCAACCCTCTGACCTTACCCCCCACCCCTCTCTCTCTCTTTTTTTTTTTTTTTAGTTCATCCAAGAACTGAGTTTAGAACAGGAAGAATGGAGAAATTTATTACAGTATTATATGAATATAACAACATTTTATCCTTACAGAATATGTAATAGAGCATAACGTTTTGAGTATGGTTTCCCTCGTTCCCTTTTTCTTTCTGTACCCCCCATACCTATGAAACCTTAATAAATATCAAGTTATATATATATTTTTATTTTTATTTATTTTTCTTCCTAACGGAATAATCCCAAATTAAGACTTTAAAAGGCCCCTGAGATAATGATTTGCATATGCTAATTCATTCCAGGAAGTTCCATGTTGCTATAAAAGGAGGGTTGAGCAAGAACTAAACAATGTTCCTTAACACCACAGTCACCTACATTAAACATGCATTATTTTGCTTACATTGCATTCTACTTGGATATGGTTCATATGTTCATTTTAGCTCTAGTGCTTTTATCTGTCTCTGTATTATCACGCCTCTTCATTTCTGATTGCCTATGTGCATATACTTTAAAATGCACAACATGAATGGTTGGTGCTGTATTACAATGAAATACTGTAATAATAAAATTATAATTTACGTAATTTCAGCGAGGCCAAGCAGCCTGATATTCTTTGAGACTGATCATGATTAGGATGGGATGTGCAAAAAGATTTAATGATATTTAAAATATATAACTAATAGCTGCTTGTCTGATCTTCTAATTGCTGTCATTACTGAGAGACTGAAAAAAAAAAAAAAAAAGTCTTCTTCATTTGAGACCATTTCTGTTGTAACATTGTCGGCCTATTTTTAGCAACCATAGAAGTCATGGATTTTGAATGTATGAAGAGCGGTGATGAATGATAAAGCAAATCACTCATTTACATATCTTGACAGTGCTTTTGAGGATACTATTTTTTCTTACAGGCAGTAGTCACAGTTCATATAAAAGATGTGTTAATTGTGTGCTAAGCTAATGTATAGCATTTAGCAGGTTTCTGATACAGGACTCTGATTCTGTCAGTGGTAATACTAATTTAGTTACCAATAGTTTGATGGAAGTGGCACATAAGAAACGGTGCTCGTCCATCATTTCTGCCTTATTACCAGTATATCCGCTATATCATTTTTGTTTTAATTACATCTGAAATTTATTTGGAGTTCCATTTATGAATCATTGAAAATCTAATTTGATAACAAACGCATCTGATATGTGAACATTGTATGTAAAAATACATGTATGTCTCTTACATTTAAAATATATATTTGTTGATAGATAGATAGATAGATAGATAGATAGATAGATAGATAGATAGATAGATAGATAGATAGATAGATAGATAGATTCATCCTTCCAGTTCAATAGTTTCATTGATCTGCAGTTTCTTACAAATAAAAAGCCACTATGCTTTGTGAACTTCACTTTCTAATCTCTTATAGCAACCCTTCCATTATGTCACCCCTGCTCTTCCTGGTCCCAGAACAGTAGGGTTGCCTTGACAAATCTATTCAAAACCCCATTCCTTGGCCTTTATTGGTGGGGACTAGAGCCTTTGAAAGTCTCCCCTCACTGCTTTGCAGCTGACATCTTCTTCCAGACAGAATGAATTAAGGAAATACAATAAGACACTTGATCTACCAGTCAAGGATCTGTCCACGTCGAGGACGGATTCCATGGTGCACAACCAGGGCAGCAAGCATCTAAAAACACACAATACATGCTTGTTTACCAGAATAGCAATCAACTTTTGGGGGGGGGGGGGGGGGTGCCGGCAAACATGATTGATGGGATAAATCTCTGTACATTCAATTTCTTTTTCTTAGAAAGTAAGAGGGTGAGGGGGGGGGGGGACGGACACAATTTAAAAAGTACAATTTATACAGTCAACAGGACTCTGTTTAGTAGATCTATAATCATGAAATCCCATGACTTGAGTAGTTAAGCAGCTAAGCCGGGCAGTCAAATGATATCTTATGGGGTTTTTTTTTTCTACCTCTATGTTTTACTGGTTTGTGAGCCTATTTTCTGGTTGTAATATGTCACATTGTGGAGTAACAATATTTAGTGTCTCAAGCAATACAGCATGCATGGCAGAACTTATATCTCAATTGCCAAAACCATTTGAAGGATGTTTAGCAATTAATCATGGGTGTGGTATTTAATTGCATATTGACCCGTTATTCCCTTCCCGCTGTTACAGAAAGAATAATGCATTGCAAGTTCCTTATTCAAGGGGCTAAAAATGGCAGCATTTTTTTTTACGTATAGATTCCATTTTTTAAAGACAAGTTCCACCTCCTCCGTTTTTCATGATGAAGCCTTAATTAAACATATTATTTACAATAATTGTTACTGCATTCCCTGTGCTTTCATGCATTTAAGACATTTGAAGTAGTTGGCTCATGTAAATGTTACCTGTTTTGGGGTGAGGGTATGTCATTATAAACTTGCATTGTTTTTTGTTGCAGAATTGTTGTAATTGGGTGTCCAGTTGTGAGCCACTAGACACAGCGGTGGAGTCCATGTTGCCGGACTGCCCACGCGTATCTGCAGGTACAGGCATTTTTGCTTTTAAACACTTCTGTGGGTCATTTTAAAGAACAAGTGCTGTTCATTCAGAAATATATTTTATTGATGATTGTAAATAACATTGTAGTACAATCAAACAATGCTTCTTAAAGCTTCCATGCAATAATGCAAAACTATTAAAGCAAAGACTTTTGTCTTCAGTACTAAAGTTATTACGCAATTAGCATTGGCAATGAAAGTGAAAATACTTGGCAATCTGAAATGTGTGATATATAATTTACCCAAAGTAAGTTATTGTGAGTGTAAAAGTGAGAAAGACCCTCCACCGTACAGTAAAGATTAAAAAAAAAAAAACACTTATTCACGTCTCAAACAGGTACACAAACCTGCGTTTCCTTATAATCACTCAGGATACAATGCTTACATTGCAGCCAGGAATTCTGGGTAACGACATGCACATGAGCACTCTGTGTGTTTGGTCCTTAACCATTTTAACATGGCTCCCTCTAAGCGTATGCCTGCCGTTTGCGGTAAAACAACACGCATAAGCTAAGAGGGATCCATGTTAAAATGGATAAGAAGCAAAAAGTAATACACTGTGAGTGCTCATTTGCATGTCATTACCCAGAATCCCTGGCTACAGTGTGTTTTGTATGTTGTTTGTATGTGTGATGGTGCTCTGAAAGTGCTGGGACCATATATAATGGAAGGGAGTATAGGCTGGGTATATAAGTGAAATAATAGTACTGAACCTTTAAGTGGGCATAGGATACCCTGAAGGTTGGGGTGGGTTGTCCAAAGACACCCCCCCCTTCCTCATTGGGTTAGCCCCAGGTATTGTACTCACGTATTGTTCTTCCCAGAATCTCCCTTCCAAAGCGTGCAGCTGTTCGTGTGAAAGTTCCAAAGGCCAGGGTGTGCAGCGCACAGCAAGGATGATAAGAGCAGGTCTTGCAGTAAAAATCCTTTATTTGTAAATCATCTGGATGTGGGACAGCAGCAAACTTCAACGCGTTTCGTTCAGAAAGAACTTTTTCAAGAAGTTGTTTTGTATGTTGAGTGACTATGGGGAAAGACAGATTTATGGACCCGTTTGAGATACGTCAATATGCTCATAAATGGGTTTATTTTAAATCTTTGTAATAACTTTTCAAGCTACAGGTCTCTACCTTAAATTGAAAGCCAAAAAAGAATATTAAAAAGTTTGCATTGCACACAAATAAAATCATAACAGTTCAATTGCTTCCGAAATCCACTGCAGAAAGAAACACCCGCACCAGTCCTGTTGTCCACTAAAGAAATACACTGTCCGTTAATTCAAAGTTATTTTGATAAACCATTCCTATGGGAATATTCCATTAGGTCTGTTTATTTATATTGCTCCTTTCGTTTGTATAGAATATAAAAATATATATAAAAAGGAACACATAATATTTAAATTTATCGTTCAAAGAATGCATTTTCCAATGTATCCATGACTTAAGTGTTCAGCGAGAAAACTAATTTTGTGCAATAATGTCACATTAGAGTAATTAACACTTTAGTCCTTTTTGAATAAAGTAGTATTTCCTTGCCAATGTTTCCTTTTAAAACCTGCTCCCCACCTCCACGTTGGTTACGTTTATGAGATTTTTTTTTTCTTGTTAAATATATGTAAACTTTTTTTATTTTTTTTATTTTTAGAAAAGCAATTAAAAAAATAAAAAATAATGACACCAGCACAATTAAAAATGATTACATAAGTTTAAAATAATTCTGTCTCGCTCGTCTTTTTGAACTGGTAATTCAAACCTTTGAGTAAACCAACTCTTGTTTTGCGTGTAAATTCTTTCTTTATTGTATCTCTTCAAGCAATTATTCAAGTACAATAAATTTGACATTTTAACATAACATTAAACAAAATAACAACTGATATTAACAAATAATTGCAGGTTTTACACACTATTCACTCTATACAAAATCAATAATGGTATATCATCGTACCCACAGTAGCTAGCTGAATATCTATAGGCATTTGGGCTGTATAAAACAAAAGATCCAAAAATAATGAGATGAGAAGATAAATAAAATAATGAGTTAAATGAATTAAGAAACATCTTGCCCACTTCTGTGTTGTTTTTCCATCACATGTAGAGCTCTGTAATTACTATTGTCCGCCTCTCCTACGTATTAAGTCCTTCCTGCTGCATCTAGACTCGAGACCATTGAAAATCGCCCATGGTTCCCAAATGTTTTCGACACGACTCTGTGTCTTTACTTTATATGTGTAAGTCTTTCTATCGTGGATGGCCATTTAAATCCCCTTTAAAAACCAGGAAGTAACAGCGGTGAGTTCACCAGTACGTATCTCGGGGATCAGGGGGCTCCCCGGAGCTGAAAATAGTGCGGTTCAGCTGTGCAGGATCCCTCGGTTCCCATCCTGTAACACCAAATAGAGATTCATTAAGGTGGATTGCTCCATTAAACTACAAGTATGCGCCACTAGTCTGCTTCAAAAAAACAGTTCTATTTGTTGTATACACCAAGAAAAACATAAGCCTACACAAATATTTCTTAGTACATCCGTATATATATATATATATATATATATAGTCTCTCTTGATGCTTCATTAGTCAACAATTACTGTAATTGATTATCTGTGCATTTTATTAATCGTAAGATTAGAGGTTATTGGTAAGAAGCAAAAATAAATATATCTTCATAATTCGTGTAGTGTTTAATTGGGTTCCATTAACACTTGTGACATGTTTATGTACATATAATTTATCATAACGCACTGCATACAAATAGTAAGAAAACTGGCATCAAATGTAAGTATAACATGAATAATGACCAAGTTATGTCGCTATTGATTTCAGGTAAGTTAATAATTTCCTAATGCAATGCACCGTTTCATTTAGTTTTGAAAACACAATTCTTTCTACATAGCCTCCAATGTATCTTTTTAAAAAATAATAATTTGATAAGGGAGATGACTGTGAATCCGAAGGTGGTGTTCTACAGTATATCAACACTATATACTGTACTTTGCCTGCAACTTCAGCTGTCATTTGAGATAAACCAGCAAACTGTAGCTGCCGGCAACTTCCATGCCTCTTTGCAGAATACACCATGTTATTCTTTCTAGTTGCACGTTGGCCGAAATGGAATGTACCCCAATGTCTTCTAAGCACATTTAAAATTAGAAGTATCTATTGTGAAGGACTACAGTTCATACATCAGTCACCATAGCTTTCCCGTCCTCACTAGCATTCCTGTTCCTGCTATCCGATTTGTATTGTGCTGCTACTGTACCTCTGCTGTAAATGAAGCAGACCAAGGAGACGTGTGAAATATACTATAGCGTTACTGTGTGCTGATGACAGCTAATATAAGTTACCTAGTTTACCTCATGTACCATAAAATAGATAATTATTTAAAAAGTACGCTTTTTCTAATTAAGGGTAAGTTTGAAAATAAACTTTATATTATACCAAGTGGAGTGCAGGTTTACTGCTGCGGCACAGTTTATTCGAGCATTTGCCCGTTCTGTGCCGCAGCAGTAGCCTGGCGCGCGCCCGAGTGTGACGGGCGCGCGCCGAAACAGCGGAAGAGCGCCCTCCGATCGGGGCGCTCTCCCTACCGCTGCCGGGTCCGCCGGGTCCCCCGGAACCCCCTGCCGCTGTCCCGCGATCGCGGGACACCAGGGCTCCCTCGGGGAGCCCCTGGACACGCGTGCAGGGGGCGCACGCTCCCGATGACGCGTGACCGCGCGTCTATGACGCGCGGCACGCCGAGGGGCGGCCACTAGCAAGCCGGGAGATTTCCCGGCTTGCGGTACCGACCACACTTCAATAAAGTGTGTCGGTAGTGTACTTACTCATGTGATATGTAAACAAAATCTTGATTGGAAAATATTTTGTCGGCTGTGACTGGGGTATTTGTTTTTGGCTCAGAGTTCGCATCAAGGATTTTCTCTCTGTGTAATGTTGTTTACCCTGTATTATTGTGGATTGTTTTTAGTTGACATCCAGTCCTAATGGTAAGAGCAATTAAAAGTCAAAGTTTGTCGAAACTAACCATTACAGCTCAGGATAAAATGTACGATCGGCAATAGACTGATTAGAAAACAACTATAAAAAGAACTATTTGAACATAAACTGTAGGAATGGAGGAATTATTGAAGGATTATTATTAACCCATTGGCAGACCTTTCGACACACTCGTTTTTTGTGTTTCACTGATTTGGAGTCAGTCTCGCTGATTGTTGGCATCATATGTCTCATATACTTCAAATAGAGCAGGGGAGGCCAACTCCAGTCTTGAAGGGCCACCAACTGGTCAGGTTTTCAGGATATCCCTGCTTCAACACAGGTGGCTCAATCAGTGTCTCATTCATAGACTGAAGCAGGGGTATCCTGAAAACCTGGCCTGGAGTAGACCACCATAAAATAGAGTCTCAATGATTTCCTCCGTGCGTTTTTGTCTGTTTTATAAATATGCCATCTTGTGGGCCAAAACACTTATATCTTACGGATTTCAGTCCTTGGAGCTTGACATGTGCATTTAGTGCCAGGGTTGCCTGCAGAGCACACAACTGCTTTGTCAGCCCCTCCATGATTGACGAGGTTAAGCTGCCGGTGTGTGGAGAAAGTCAATGGGGAAGTTTTTAACATCAATATTTGATGATTGATTTCTTGAATAGAAACCACATAATGGACCATATTTATTAAGAGGTACCCTTGTGGCATCGCATCACATAGTAAATAGGACTCTATATATTGTACAACTGTTGTGGCACGTTTTTATTGCCACCTCTGAGTATTTATATCCAGTTTTTCTAATGAGACTGTATATAATATATTATTCTTATATAACGCTGCTGTGCACACAGCACTGTACAAATAATTTTGCACCTCTGGGACATATACAGGGGATATAAAGTAACTTGCCATGGTCACCAGGAGGTGGTACGAAGTTCATCCACTTCAAAGAAAAGGTCATTACAGTGTTAGTACTACTTCATAAATACTCTACTTATTATTTTCGGATTATGTGAATTCTTGGTCATTTTCATGCTTTGAGCATTTGGTATGAGAAGTCATGTATTTAATAGTGTTTGAAGTAATTGTATTACATTCTTTTATATGTATCAAGGTTTTTGTTTGAGGGGGGGAACCCCCCTATATAATTGCATATTATATATTAAACCATTAGATTCTTTGAAGTACTAGCCATGCATTGTAAGCATCAGGCAGCGTTTATAGTGGGCGCACGACCGAGCGCATGGCGCCTGTTGCTCAAGCGATTTCCGCTCTTTGGGTGTGCGCGATGGGGAGGCGTGGTCGTGATGTCACAGAAGCGGTTCGTCCTCATTGGCTGAACTGCGCACGTGACCCGGCCGTCGCGCAGCAAAAACAAAATAGTTTGTCTTCTCCAGAATGTCGTGCGCTCTATGGGCGGCCTCATAGACAAGCGGTTTGTTGTTCGCGCCGCATGTACGCACTTTGCTGCCACTATAAACGTGGCCTCAGAAGGGTTAAACTTTAAACTGTCAGAAGGTGGGACGTAGAGAAAATATTGTGTTAACTGGCAACACAAATATGTGTTAATATCCCGAAGAATGATTGGTTGCATATACATTGTGTTATTTTTATTCAAACCACCAAAATATCTTCAAACAAGGGAGCAAATCTGTCTCAGTGCATTTTTCATAGCTTTATAAGAGCAGGAAAAGACATATCCTTTTCAGTAAGACGGCTTACTTTCAAAGAGAGGTTGATGGCTGAGTTTATAAATGAAACATAGTTCTCTGTACCACCAAGTATTTGTTAGACTTTAACCATTTTTTATTGGAAAGCCTATAAAAGAAGTGCAAGCTTGACCGGCCTTTCGGTCCCTTATTTAATTCATGTAAACAGTTGAGACTAAAGGAAACAGCTTGTGTGTGGTGCATTGGTTTGTTTGGCTTTGTGTCTGTTTTATCTGAACACCTCGACCATCGGAGGGAGATCCCCACACAGCTGCTGAATGAACATTTAGAATGCTGATGATATTGCTTGTATTATACACTGTGTTCAGGAAAAAGGGACCGTTTTGTTTTTCATCATATCTCCTATATTTCTCGCTCAATCCACATGAAACGTTGCGCAATTGTAGGTCTCTTATGTAGATTAACACTTTATAAGAAGCACAATGTAGACAATCAACTGATGTTAATTAAATTAATGTCACTGTATTATGCCAACAAGTGCCAGATACACTGCGGTAGGTTTCATGTTCATTAAAGGTGCAATAGGAGTTTTTCCTTCATAGCTCGTAAATGTGTTAAATGGATGTAATCTGAAACACTAAGATGTTTGTGTGTTCAAAATGTCCTCCTGCTGAAAGGGACGCCGGAAGACGAGAACGCCACTGTCTGATTGCATAATCGATAACGCATTGATCCAACTGCTCCCACTCCTGATCGATACGTTGTTTTACTAATTCATTTTTTTTCAGTCCTTCTAGAGACCATCCTTTATCAGGAAACAGTGTATGTAAGCGTTTTGGACCATAATTGTTGCTTATCTTCTTCGCTAAACACCATTTTGTTACTGCACTTGGTGAGGCCATCACGCCATCACCAATTCCATATAATATTTGATTATCAAATGATTCTTAAATGTAATAATCTACTGTGACAGACTTATAATTCCTCAAATTTTCATGAAAATTAAGTTTTTTCTGCACAATATGACAAAAAATTATAATAATAGCATGTTCTTGTATAGTGCTGCTAGTTTTACGTAGCGCTTTACAGAGACATTTTGCAGACACAGTCCCTGCCCTGTGGAGCTTACAATCTATGTTTTTGGTGCCTGAGGCACAGGGAGATAAAGTGACTTGCCCAAGGTCACAAGGAGCCGACATCGGCAATTGAACCCGGTTCCCCTGCTTCAAACTCAGTGCCAGTCAGTGTCGTTACTCACTGAGCCGCTCCTTTTCGTTTTTTTCTCAACATAGTGTATACATGCATATTTACCAAGCTGGTTTTCTAATTGTGAATGTGCAATCTATACCAAAATTGTTTAGGAAAAAGGCATTTTTAAAATGTTTCTCTCTTTATTGACTTTATACTGTAGTTCACATTTTATCAGTAAAGTAGGTATCAAGCAAAAATCATTTTCAGAAAATCAGATACATGTTTTTTTTTTTTAAAAGCAACACTGGTACAATTGGCACATCTACCAAAAGGAAGAAAAAAAATGTTGTGTTGTATTATTTTAAAAAAAGAGAGAAAACAAAATATACGACTTGTACACTCACAAACATGAGTGTGCAAGAACCGTCCATAGATCAGATGAGTTCACGGTGCCAGTAAATCAAAATGTTTTGTGTATCTTTAATTCTTCAACATAAAATAAGATACGAATTGCAATATACTATATGGCATAAAAAAAGGTTAAATCATTCAGTCAGTCATTCAGTTATTCACATGATACATATAAATGTAACATTGGTATGTAACGTATTCCATGTAATATACTGATATTTTTAAACATTGTGTTTAATGAAAATAAGGAAAAAAAATACATCTTTAATTGTTTTAGTCACCTGCTGTATCTTGAAATAATAAGTAAAAACAATCTGATGCTGGCACTTATTATACTTAGAAGAATATACTGCATCACCGGCAGGGTTTGAAGAAATGAACTAATTTCATTCTTTTTAGTTGTGTATGAATTGATGATGGCTCAAACACCGTTTTCTATTGGGTTTGCCTGGTACCAATGTCTCTTTAATCCATAAAGAGGAACAGATTTGGAGACACGCAGCCGGTCTGACAGCTTATAATGTCTGAATGGTGCAGCTATAAGATAACATATTCACCATATGTTCATTGTGTGGGGCAGAGACAGCATGGGATATATAGGAATAGAGCAGGCATATGGAAGGTATAGTTAGAATATGCTTTTATGAAATGATGTGTGATTTGTGAAAAAAAAAAACATTTTAGACAATTAGGAACATACTGTGCGTATCACACACAATAATTTAGATATTTATGAGGAATGTGAGCGTTCATTTTAACAATAATTAAGTGGCCAAGTGAAAGGAATGTCAAAATAGTGTTGAAAGGGAATGATCACTTTGAACCTGGAGAAGTGGGACTGAAAAGATGCTTGTTTTGCAAGACTGTCATGCAAACATTTGTAGTAGAATTTTAGTTATTTGTTATATGGCTGATTGCTTTCACTGTATTGCAACTTCAGCATATTACATAGTGAGAATACTTCTTTTAGGTAACAGGATTGACAAAAAGCAAACTATAACTCCTACGCAGTTGGACATGCTGGCTCATCAACCGAGATTGAGGATACTTTCGAGATTTGGGATGTACTATACCGAACTAGGACTGTCAGTGGCATACCCCATACTAGTAATAAGCTGCTCAGGCACGTAGCGTTGTTTTGAAATTAAAGTAACTTGTTAATAACATTACATTTGACTAACGTTTCGTAGGTAGGTAGGTTTAGTTTATATCAGACCTGGTAGTGTTCACTGTGCACAGAGAAGTGGAGGGAAATTGCAATAAGAGAGACACAATGGGTATATCCAGCTATAATGTGCATGTTAAGTGCTCAACTAAACACTCTCCAGATATCATGCTGATATGACTTTGGCAGAATCAAAGCAATGAAGCTGCATACATTAATACTAAGGCTCCAACGCCGTATGCTGTGAAGACGCTTCTCCATGTGAGCGAAGCTCTAATGATTGGAGCTCAGAGCTTCCCTGACGGCGAGACGTAGATTCACAGCATATTGTGGGGGCCAACAGAGGCAAGTTCATCTTCAAATGAATAACTCGCTTAGGTGTGGGGTTTATAACCTTTACGGGAACTCTCCCATTATGAACATTCTAGTGGAGAAATGTTGGGATGGTTGCAGAAAGCCGTAAGAAGCTAGCTATAAATAAGAGGAGCCAGCTGTTGGAAAGGATTGCTGAACGAATGATGCTTGTTCAGAGTAAAATTGTAGTTATTTTGTTGATTGCTGTTGCTTGGGGAAAAAGACAAAAGGAAGTTATTTAAACTGAAATTATATCTTTCTTTAGGGGGTGGAGTTGTGTCTTTGAATGAGTCCTTAGAGTGTTTTAGTAATAGGATTCTTGTTATGTTAAATTGCATTTTAGGTTTGCTAAAGAAACGATGTATGGGCTTCTGGCCAGCAGTTTTCCTCTTGGAAATACATGTGTATTAAAAGTGGCATCTTGAAAGATATTGTTTTAAGCATATTCTCCTCTCAGTGGGGTTAAAGTAGACCCTGGTCCTTCCACATGTGGCTAGCATTGTGACGGAAAGAAACAAGAGTAAATGTGTATGGAAATGGACATAGACAAGAGCTCTGAAAAAGAGATAGCAGGGAGTGTATAATTATAATGTACTGCAGCACTTTGGAATACATTGTGTTATTCCATGAAAAAGAGGATAATAAGAGAAGCAGCTGCTAGTGGTGGAGAGTCAATCAGCTTGATGTTGGAAATGAATTAGCTTCAACGACTATGTTAAGAGGCACCAGATGAAAAAAAAAAAACAACAACAACAAAAAAACTACTGGACTACAAAATGATCAAACAAAATCATACATGAAAATGATAGTTAAATATTAGTGCTCCAATTACAAAGGATGCGAGTAGGGTCCTTTTGCTAATAGCTGGAATCCAATCAAAAGTAGCCCTGGCAGAGACCGCAGGGGCCCGTTAAGCTAAAATAATTAAAATGCTGTAGAGGATTTATTTATCCAATTAATTATTTGTTAATTGTAACTTCTTTGTAAAGGTTTTAAGAAATAGAAGCTGTGTGAATCTAGAAGTATTTTCCTGGACAGATAGAGGAGGCAAGGACTGTAACCTACAAATTTGAAGTAGTCATAACATTATACTGTGTTATATTTTAGTTTTTTTGTGTCAGACAATGTGCCTGCGAATATAGACTGTTGCTTTAAGAAAAATAACTCCACATCATCACCATCAAGACCTTGATTTGTCATTTGTTGAGTAGGTGCACTATATAAGAAGTCAAGCCTTGTAAGAAAAGATAGAGGAGATCTCAGGTGGACAACGCATGAGAAATATTCACTGACCAATGAGTTGGATTATATCAATCTGGGTGGCAAATAGCAAGACTGAACTCTTAAACTCTTATGCATTATAGGTGCAATCCAATGTAGACGCATATTCAAATAATATCAGTGATAGGTTTTATGCGTTAACTTATGCATGTATTGCATATTATGTTTGAAAGTTTTTATCTCGCGAGGATTATTGCTTATCTTATTTCCTTCTCTCAAGTCCGTACATAATCGGCTAATGCAAGGTCCTTCGATGTCCCAGAAGAGACATAGGCCCAGATGCACTAAGCACTGTTAGGCTACTTAACCTACATAAATTAACATTAGGTTATCCACTAAAGAGAATAGCTTAACGTTAACCCAGCGTTACGCCTTGAAATAACGCGTAGTTAAGTTTGTGAAAAATGTAATGGGTGTGAAATGCAAGCTTTATACTTTTGCTTATGTAATATTTAAGATCCCATATACATATCACTTAGACTAATATAGATGGGCGGATTTCCTAGGATCACCCTCCAAAAGAGCAATCCGAAATCTTGGATTGTTTCTTTCAGAGGCAAAGAACAATACATTCACGTATGAGAGAGAAAGACAGACAGATGCATGTCAGTTGTGTGTGTATATATAGATATATATATCTATATATATACTTATATATATATATCAGAAAAAGAAAGAAGAAAAGGCGCCCGATCTTCGTGTGATAACGTAATAACATTTAATAAAATATGAACAAAACGATTCAAAACTCACAAGATTCCAAATAATAAGGGCATTGTATGAGTGAAACTCATGTTCCAGACCGGCTGTGTGTTGCCGCCACGACGCTACTGCTGCACTGGGCATGCTCCGGATTGACGTCACTCTTCTGCAGATGGTGTTACATCCTCTCCGGCAACTCCCGTCTATTAGATGCAGGTTCTCTTCGTGGTATAGAGTCCCAATGTGCCGGAACGTAGTATAGCTTCACTCTCCAAACTGTCACTGATTGTGAGCACTTTAAAATAGCTATGATAACACGTCCCTACGCGTTTCGTCAGACTAAGCTGATTTCTTCAGGGGATATTGGTTGGCTGGACCAGAAGGGTTTAAATACACCCACTAACCAATCCGTAAAGACATCTTATAATTACTTAATTTTATACACATGATGGTTAAATACAATGAACAGAACTTCCAATTAATGCATTACCAACACACATAATGGAACTTAATTTGTACACAATTACATGTGATTCATAAGATCTTAGCAATACAATGGCTTTAATACAAATAATTCTACACATTCAACTTATGAATGATAATTAATTATTTCAATTAATTGATGGCTAAAAAAAATTATGAACATCTATTTGAGGATGGCATAAATGAATTATTACACAATACCGAATTTAAGGGAGGATTACTGTTTACTTATATATATATATATATATATATATATATATATATATATATATATATATATATAAAATTTAAAGCAGCATGCATTGACTAAGGGTTGCTCATGTAATGTGAGCATGAGATAAAAAGTGGCACTGTGTGCTCATTTGCATGTCATTTCCCAGAATCCCTTGCTGCAGTGGAAGTGCTGTTTGCTGGGTGATAATGGTGAAAGACAGGGTTGCAGACCTGTCTAAGACATGCAAATGAATATACAGGAATATTTACAGTTGCTATATATATATATATATATATATATATATATATATATATATATATATATATACACAAATTGTGTAAAATTTTAAGGCGTACTTTCTTACATTTGTCTTAAACATGAGCAGAAAATGGAGCAATGCGTCAAAACAAACTTCTATTGTGCCTAGTAATTCTATTGCATTATTCATATGTGGTTTACATATACATTATAGATCAGAATAACACCATTGTTATTGTCCATAGAAGGCTAACAAAAAGACTCCATATAGAAAAATTGGAGAGGGTTGTAAGGGGATTTGTACATAATCCATTTGAACATTTTGTTGTAGCAATAGGAGCGGTGTGCTTTCCTGAAGCCACAGACTGGGAAGTGTTTGGGCTCTCTATGCAGCAGGTGGATAGGAGCAGCCAGTGACATCTTTCCCTTGTCTCACGTTTTAGTTAATAAAAGGATTGGGGTGCAGGTGATTATAGGTTTAAGAACTGACGTGGTCTGCATAAAACAGATACAAATGGCTGTGATATAAGACTGGAAGTGTACTGTAGTTGCAATGTTTTCTGCTTAATTGCTTTTAGTTTTTATAATAACATAGCACTGAAATGGTACTCATTGCTGTAGAAAAAAATGAAATACAGAATTAGTTAAGGCAAAATAAGGGCTGTGGGCATAATTACAGAGAAGAGCAGCACAGCGCCCCAATCCTAAAGAAAAGTTTACTGCATGATGGGTCACATTTTGATGCACATTTTTTTAAAGAATATATTTTTATACTGTCTCATGGTAGTTTGCTCCAGTTTTGCAACGTGCGTCAGTGTCGATATGAGGGGTTAGGAAGGAGTTACATGATGCCCCGAGTATAGATTCTCAGGAGATGTATCAAACTACCAGGTCTGAGTTGGTGTAAACCTCATTGATGAACAGCATGCACATGTCCTTTTACATGCGTGTTACATATGACATAGCGTTGAGCAGAAAAGATGAAGTACATTGAACGGTCCTTACTGTGCATTGATGTGAAGCAATCAGAGTGTTATTTAAAGCACCAGATCCCCCTTTTTTTTATTTTTGCAGCATAAGCGCCCCAGAGCAACGTCTCGCCCTGCCATGCCCCTGTGTCACGCGTGCCAACAGGAAGCTGCAACGGATGACGTAGCGACTTCCTTTTGGCCCGTATGATACAGGAGATTTAAAGAACCATTTTATTTCCCATCCTGGTATATTCTGACTATTTGCAAGTGACAGTTCCATTTGTATGATTTTGTATCAGTTACTGACGCCTGGTTTTGCTAGTTCTACAATTAGCTCCTGTATGGCGTTTTTTTTAGAAACATGTTTTACATTCACAAGACATCAACTCAGGAAAAAAATGCTAACACTGTAACAGTCACGCAAATGCCAACTCTATCATTAGGACAGGGGTGCGCAAACTGGGGTGCGTGCCCCGTAGGTGGGGCGCAGGATATTCTTGAGGGGGGCGTGGGTGGTTGCAGAGGCCCCGCGCTCTTCCCCAAGACATTTAAATTAAATGCTGGCGGTATCGCGTGAGGCCTCTACAACTGGACTTACCAAGGTTCAGCCGGCTTCAGATGACATGGCAACGCGTCACGTCACATGACCCCACTGACACCGACAGGAAGGCAAGGGGGGCGCGAGCACCGGGGGATTGGATGCAGGGGGGCGCAGCAACAGACATTTGTGCACCCCTGTTTTAGGGGATACTATAGAGGAGACAGGTTTTTCAGTCTGTATTCCATGAAATCTAGGGGGGTTCTGCAGAAGGGCCCCAGTGGTTCCACAAAATAAGGTCGTAGTAATGGTGGATATTTTACTTTCCATGACTTTCCTTTAAGCTCTACTTTTTAGCCTAATGGTTTATAAAAGTGCATTAAATGTTCTTCTGCAATGTAATATTCATGCTATAGAAAGATGTTAGTTTATTTTAAAAGTAAGCAATAGACATGTTGGGTACATAATATATGTAGGCTGGGGCTCCATGTAGTCACATACAGATACAGGAAACATTATGGCTCCGGACACACAATGCGTCAGCGGGAGCAGACGCCATATAAAAGGATTAGCATTGTAAAAAAAGGATGGGGGCGAGGCTACTTCACTATTGTACCGGCTGTCATTCGCCAGCAGGGGCAATAACAGCTGCTATATCTGTGCATTCTTCTAGAGTTTCACAGCGCTTCAAGTTGGAAAACCACAGTTTTAAAATATTGCTTTTCAATTGGGGTACGTCAGGAAGTGCAGTTAGGAAAGGTTTAGACCCCCAGTTTATCTCAATTGCATGAAACAATGTGCTACTGCATCAAAATTAAAATTGATTCACAGAATTCCCTTTAAAGGATGAAAACCATGTAAATAGATTACAATTGAATCTGAAACAGGAAAGGGATGATATATGTGAGACAACGGTTGAGATTGGGGTATTGCAACTAGTGCTTTGTAGTATTGCGTGTGATCATAAGCACTTAGAAGGTCTACCACATATAAATCATTGGACGGGATTGTATAATCACTGCGGCACTGTCGCTGTGTATTCTGTGGATGTCTGCCTGCTTCTGCCTCATTCATCTGCCTTTCGAACACTGTTCACCATCCATAAGATTATGATCCAAGAAATTGCAAATGTAAAGGGACATTTCCACTTGCTGCTTCACAGAAGCATAGAAAATGATGGCAGATAGACATTTGACTCGCACAGTACACAGTTGACCCACACAGGCTGTCTTTTCCCTGCATACTATGATATTTTAATTTAGGCTTTTCTTTATTTCATACTAGTTGAGAGACCCGGCGTTGCCCGGGATGTAAATGCGTAATACGTAGTATTATTTATAAATCGTGGAACAATAGGTGACTATTTGTTGTAAAGGTTGGATAATAATATTGAAAAGAAAGATGGAATAAAATGTAATACGATGTTGTTTAAAAATGGTTTATTGTAAACACACCACAGTACAATGTATATTTTGGTGACATAACAGATGTAAAAATGTGAGGCGTGTGTCCTGCTAGGGTGTGAGGCGGCACGTGGCGCGTGGGTTGTGAGTGCTGTCTGTGAGTGGGGGTCCTGCTAGGGTGTGAGGCGGCAGGTGGCGCGTGGGTTGTGAGTGCAGTCTGTGAGTGGGGGTCGTGCTAGGGTGTGAGGCGGCAGGTGGCGCGTGGGTTGTGAGTGCTGTCTGTGAGTGGGGGTCCTGCTAGGGTGTGAGGCGGCAGGTGTCGCGTGGGTTGTGAGTGCTGTCTGTTAGTGGGGGTCCTGCTAGGGTGTGAGGCGGTGGGTCAGTGATGTTGGTGCGTAGGGGCGGGAGGCAGCAGGTGTGTGTGGCGGCAGGTATGTGTCGAGTGTGGTGGGTGTCTGCTGAGTGCGTGCAGCGGCTGTGAGGCGGTGGGTGAAAGGCAGAGGCGGCCGGAGTAAAGGCGGGTGAAAGGCAGAGGCGGGAAGGCGGGGGTGGGGAGGCGGGCAGGAAGGCGAAGGGCGGCGGGAAGGGGAGGAGGGGGTGGTGGAGGGGGGCAAGGGGTGGAGGAGTGGGGAAGGGTTGGAGGAGGGGGGGAAGGGTTGGAGGAGGGGGGGAAGGGTTGGAGGAGGGGGGGAAGGGTTGGAGGAGGGGGGGAAGGGTTGGAGGAGGGGGGAAGGGTTGGAGGAGGGGGGGAAGGGTTGGAGATGAGGGGGAAGGGGTGAAAATGTGGGAGGGGGGAAGGGGTGGGAGGGGGGAAGGGGGGTGAAGGGGAAAGGGGAGGGAAGGGAGGTGGAGGGGAAAGTGGAGCGGAGGGGGGGGGAATGGGAGCGGAGGGGGAAAGGGGAGCGGAGGGGGGGGAAAGGGGAGCGGAGGGGGGGGAAAGGGGAGCGGAGGGGGGGGAAAGGGGAGCAGAGGGGGGAAAGGGGAGCAGAGGGAGGAAAGGGGAGCAGAGGGGGGGAAGGGGAGCGGAGGGGGGGAAAGGGGAGCGGAGGGGGGGGAAAGGGGAGCGGAGGGGGGGAAAGGGGAGCGGAGGGGGAAATGGGAGCGGAGGGGGGGGGAAAGGGGAGCGGAGGGGGGGAAAGGGGAGTGGAGGGGGGGGGAAAGGGGAGCGGAGGGGGGGAGAAAGAGGAGCGGAGGGGGGGAAAGGGGAGCGGAGGGGGG
Organism: Ascaphus truei; assembly: GCF_040206685.1. Taxonomy (NCBI): domain Eukaryota; kingdom Metazoa; phylum Chordata; class Amphibia; order Anura; family Ascaphidae; genus Ascaphus; species Ascaphus truei. The sequence continues at coordinate 108,699,742 of NC_134483.1, read as the reverse complement.
GAAAGGGGAGCGGAGGGGGGGAAAGGGGAGCGGAGGGGGGGGAAAGGGGAGCGGAGGGGGGGGAAAGGGGAGCGGAGGGGGGGGAGAGGGGAGCGGAGGGGGGGGGAAAGGGGAGCGGAGGGGGGGAAAGGGGAGCGGAGGGGGGAAAGGGGAGCGGAGGGGGGGGAAAGGGGAGCGGAGGGGGGGAAAGGGGAGCGGAGGGGGGAAAGGGCGGAGGGGGGGAAAGGGGAGCGGAGGGGGGGGGAAAGGGGAGCGGAGGGGGGGAAAGGGGAGCGGAGGGGGGAAAGGGGAGCGGAGGGGGGGGAAAGGGGAGCGGAGGGGGGGAAAGGGGAGCGGAGGGGGGGGAAAGGGGAGCGGAGGGGGGGAGAAAGGGGAGCGGAGGGGGGGAACGGGGAGCGGAGGGGGGGAAAGGGGAGCGGAGGGGGGGAAAGGGGAGCGGAGGGGGGGGAAAGGGGAGCGGAGGGGGAAATGGGAGCGGAGGGGGGGGAAAGGGGAGCGGAGGGGGGGGGAAAGGGGAGCGGAAGGGGGGGGGAAAGGGGAGCGGAAGGGGGGGGAAAGGGGAGCGGAAGGGGAGGGAAAGGGGAGCGGAAGGGGGGGGGGAAATGGGAGCGGAAGGGGGGGAAAGGGGAGCGGAAGGGGGGGGAAAGGGGAGCGGGGGTGGGAAACGGGGAAAGGGGAGCGGGGTTGTGAAAGGGGGGAAAGGGGAGTGGGGGTGGGAAAGGGGAGTGGGGGGGTGGAGAGCAGGGGGAATATGTATTGTCATAATTTATGTATCCGCATGCCCCCCCTCTCCCCCGGCGTCCGTCCCCCCGTCCCCCCGCTGTCCGCTCCCCCTTCTTGGTTCCCCGTGACTCGCCCCCCCCCCCCCCCGCTCCCCGTGACTCGGGGCTCACTGCCCCGCTCCCCGGGCGACCGCTTGGTCCCCCGATGTGCTGCCCGGGTGCCGGAGATGCGTGCAGGCGGCGGCAGGAAGCGCCCTATGTGTGGGGCCTGTGTGCTGGGGCCTGGCCTGAGAGTTACTGGGGCTATATGTTGAGGCAGGACGCGCAGTGGTGTAACTTACCTGGGTGGGAGGTGTGTGTGTGTGTGTGTGTGTGTGTGTGTGTGTGTGTGTGTGTGTGTGTGTGTGTGTGTGTGTGTGTGTGTGTGTGTGTGTGTGTGTGTGTGTGTGTGTGTGTGTGTGTGTGTGTCCGCCTCAGGCCAATGAGAGGTGCGGGGGCGGGCGGCCCAAGGGGCCAATGACATTTCCCCTAGGGACACAGGAGATGCAGACAGGCATGCAGTGCTTTCACAAATATATAATAAGATTTAAGTGTTTTAAAGCAACTCCCCTCCCCCCAGCCTCTCAGTGTTCTTTAGGCTGCGCTTATAGTGCTGCCGATGGCGACGGCTATACGATGGGTGACGTCACCCGTCGCTGCATCGTGGGATTCCCGCAATTTGATTTGTTCAAGGGCCGTCACGTGACCCGACGGCCCTTGAAAAATCAAAGTTTGCTGTGGCGGGTTTTCGCTCCGTTGCTTGTCGCCGTCGCGTGCACTATAAGCGCACGTGGCGGCAATGCGTTTGTTTTCGGGCGAATTCGCGTCGCCGTCGCCGGCACTATACGCACGGCCTTAGGTTCTTTTTACTGCTGCGGCCGAGTTTATTCGAGCATTTGCCCGTTCTCGGCCGCAGCAGTAGCCTGGCGCGCGCCGGAGGGTGCCGGGCGCGCGCCGAAGCAGCGGAAGAGCGCCCTCCGATCGGGGCGCTCTCCCTCCCGCTGCCGGGTCCGCCGGGTCCCCCGGAACCCCCTGCCGCCGTCCCCCACATCGCGGGACACCAGGGCTCCCTCGGGGAGCCCTGGACGCGCGTGCAGGGGGCGCAGGCACCAGAAGACGCGTGACCGCGCATCGGTGACGCGCGGCACGCCGAGGGGCTGCCACTAGCAAGCCGGGAAATCTCCCGGCTTGCGGATCTGGCCGCAGTGTGATAAAGTGTGTCGGTAGTGTATATAAACGTATTTAATATATCATGTACAACTCCTATAACATTTATATATATGTAGCCCCTCCTTGTCCGGCCCAAAGAAGTGTTACATCGAGGTACTGTGATTAGGTGCAGGTATTTACCTTTTCTCAGGGCGTTAGCATCTGTGCAAGCTGTTGCTGTAAGCGATAGTTGTAATAAAGGGCACCAGGAACTTTATTTAGACACACAAGTTTTCTTTATTTACTACTGTCCTACATTCTTCATCCCGGGGAACTCAGGCAGCATCCCAAGGAGGCACATGGCTTGTCACTTTACTCACACCTTTGGCGGATTAACGGCAATCCCTTGCTGGTAATCTGAGGCTTTCCAGCAGCCTGCCCGGACTATGTGCAGGGGTGGTCCTTCTATCAAGGATCCCTGTTTGGGCTTGTCTGTAAGCAAGTTCCCTGTGTGACCCTTCTCGAGGAATCCCTTGTGTATGAGTGTCATGCACATCCTCTTTATAAATGGCAGCCCTTTTTTATGAGGGACACTTTTCCCTAACAGACAAATAATAAAGGTGACCATGCTCACTAACATATAGTTACACATTAAAAGACAGACGGTATGTACAGTGAGGCTCCTCTCTTCCTCCAGGAACCTAGATGCTTCTGCAGCTCTATTTATACACTTCTGTGATGCCACCGTTCCCCTGGATACAGGGGGGGGGGGAGTTTAGATGTTGCTTAGGCCTCGGCCATGCTCCCTGCTGGCGTGCTGAGGCGCGCTGAGGCGCAAGGAAAGCGGGTGCTTTCCCTGGCCTTGTGGTTGCTTACCGCACGCACTGTCAGCAGCCGTCAGGGGGCGGGCCGGGGGCGGGCGCGTCACTGGCCGGGGGCGGGCCAGTGACGTCACAGAGCTGGTTCGCCCTCATTGGGCGAACCGCTCACGTGACCGGCCTGTCGCGCCGGCAAGCGGGGGAATTTAAAATTCCCCTAAGACCTGCGCTTCCGCAAGCGCGCGGAAGCGCAGGTGAGCCCCTACTAAAGCCGCTCTAATTGCGGCTGTAGGGACTCAGTGCTGAGCGGGAGCGCGCGTCAGCACGCTTCCGCCAGCAAGCGCTAAACATGGCCAAGGCCTAAGTCATGCTGACCCAGGTGGCAGACTAAACATCTTCTAGAAGGTGGGCGTGGTTAGGCCTCTGTTGAGCTACTTTGCAACAAATATGGGAATGGGCACAGTACTTTGCAACAACCCATGAAATTAACCCTTTAAGACCCTTAACTCCTTAACTGTCCATAGTAATCCCAGAGGGGGGTTACATATGTTTAAAACAATTTCATTGGACATGTGACAAAACATGTATGATACTTAAGAATGAATATGGTTCAATAACTAAAATATCTGCCAACAGTGACTTATTTTTGCAGAACTGCAGTTAAGGCAACAGGTTCTGACGATTCTGTTTAGCAACATGCATGGGAACTGAATGATGCATTACCCGTTAAACTCAATTTCATTTAAACAACTTAAACCAGACACAAACATAAGGTGGCGTTAAGGCCGCAGCACCACTTATTAAACCATCATAACAATACATAACTCAAACCATTACATAATAAAGTTAACATCTGCATAGGTTGAACTTGATGGATGTCCGTCTTTTTTCAACCTCATCTACTATGTAACTACAATAAGTAACTATCTCACCTCCCAGCCAGAGAAACATATTTCATAAATAACAATGGCGCCGCCTCCCAGCCAGGAACCTAAATTACCATCACAACCAAACCTACAATTTAACCATTCCTGAGACAATGCTCAGAAATAACCCAACAACAATATAACCATTTTTGAGAATATGCTCGGAATGAACCCTTTTCCAAACTTGTACTGTGACAAATAATCCCCCATTTTTATATATAAATATAACACATAAACATATACATTAGCAACAGGTAGGGGTGGGAATCTTGATCCAGTCTTCTAAACAGCTGAGTGATAATAGTTTGCCTCTGTCCACAAATTCCCGAAGAAACTTGACTCCTCCCTGCCTACCACTCCCCAGCCAATTTATTGACCCTTAGCCAAGCAACACACCTTCAACCAATCCCTAAACACCTGCCCTATCTCTCCCTGTTATCAATCTACACATTTCGCATTCTAATTCACCATCTTCCCATTAACCAATCTACACATTTCGCCTTCTAATTCACCATCTTCCCATTAACCAATCACCTTTTGGCGCCTCTGACCGAGGTGAATAAGGGGTCATCCCCAATCCCATGTCGCCCAATGGCTAATTGTTTCTGGGGCTCTCAGTTCAGGATCTTGATGAAGAGGAAGGGTGTCTTTCAAGTGTGCAATCCCCCAAATCATTTGGGCTTCAAATTCACATTAAAACATCCAAGATAAATGTAGATATTTCCGAAATAATGACAGAAAGATCAAGAATAGGGTATTTTCCATATAATGTTTTCATTTTTGAAATATGAAGATCCGATGCTTTACAATTTGTAATGCAAAGGGAAGATCATTGACCTCTTATTTCACAGAGGGGCCTGCAGTGCATTGCAGAGCGGCAAAAGATTTATTCGGAAATGGCTCTTTTGCTCTAAACCTGTCTTTTTACTCTTGTCTGATTTAATAGGTGTCTTAAAGCTAAGTGTTAGTGCCTGATTTACTGCAGCGTCGCAGATGGTGTTTTACTATTAAAGATGCTCTATGCAAACCGATTCTAGACAGTGCTAGCCTGATATTAATATTAATGTTGATAAGTCAGTGATAATAGAGTGCGACACAGTTCTATAGTCTCTATTTCAATTCCTTGTCAAATCTGAACAAGTTTGGTGGGAGATATTTTTACCACAATGTCAATGTTACCTAGTACGTAACTCACAAGTTGCTCACATCTCCCATGTAATACATTTGTATTATATGCATATAAATAATTTGATGTTCAATAAAATGTGTCAAAATCTGCAGAGAAATCAACTTTTGTTCAGAATCAACAATGGTAATTACCTCTTTTTTTCTCTCTGTTGAGCAAATCGGAGAAAATAACTTACACAATTATTATTATGCATGTGATGTGTGTTAAAGGTTAGAATAGCTAAAGTACTTTGAACTCGGATCCTTATCTTTTGCACTGCAAATATGGCATAACTGGTAACTATATTACTGGATTTCTATCTCTGGAAGTCTTTAGAAACAGTGTCTGGCACCAGCTTACTATTAGGCTGTAATTAGTGTAACTAACAGCTAATATGAAAGAGCAGAATAGAGGTCGTCATACGACTTCAAAGGTCTTAACAGGTTAAGGTTGGAGGGCAATCTCTACCTTTGCTTAATCTGTTGCCATATCTGGTGAGATTTGTTGAAATCTTCAGTGACCTACAACCCTGAGGTGTTGCTCTCTCAAAATGTACCGGTCACATGTCATGTTCTTTATTCCCATTTGTTTAGATGTGCATGGGACTCTGTGAACAGCAGCTTCATTTTCGAGTTCATGTACAAATGGTCTGAGTTAATCGCTTCGCTGCTAGTAGCCAGATGTA